>NC_053024.1:709846491-710131786 GCF_003073215.2 Triticum urartu | reverse complement strand
GTTTCAGTTCGCCAGGTTGTCTCTTGCCTGCTCATGGATTCAGCAGGCAGTTTAAAAGGTTGACCTATTTGGGAATCTCCGGATCTATGCTTATTTTCAACTCCCCGAAGCATTTCGTCGCTTGCTACGCCCTTCCTCGTCTCTGGGTGCCTAGGTATCCACCGCAAGCCTTTCCTCTTTTGAACCTCGCCATTAACGTTAAGGCTATGCCATCCTAAGGTGCTACTAAATGGAAGGATCTTATCAACGTCCATGAATGTGAAATCATAGATCGAACTGCCGAATTGGCAAAATTCGGTGCTATCGCTATCATAGTATCCGTTAAGTTCACGGGCTAGAGATAAGCGGACTCGAACCGCTGACATCCGCCACAGGGTAAACCACCGCCTCTCAGGCCTCCCCGACGGGTTCTACCATAGAGGCCAACGATAGACAATAACTCCCCCCCGAACACAGCTTACAACTTTCATCGTACTGTGCTCTCCAAAGAGCAACTCTTCTCAAAATCTCAAAACAAAAGGTGCTGAGTTGGAATCCCATTCTAAGGATTCTTGTGGTTCCGGCGCGGGGGCCGCGAGGGGAAAAGGGATAGAGGGGGGAAGAATAGTAATGGCGCACTATACCAAGGTGCGCCATTACTAGTTTTGGAAAAAAATTGTTAGTAATGGCGCACGGGGTGAGTGGTGTGCCATTACTAGTTAAAACTAGTAATGGCGCAATCTGACCTGGTGCGCCATTAGTATTTTTGGAAAAAAAATATTAGTAGTGGCGCACCATTGGTGTGATGCGCCACTGCTATATAGTAGTGGCGCACCACATGTCTGGTGCGCCATTAGTGTCCATATTATCTATAGCCCTTTTCCTAGTAGTGTGAGATCTAAAGAGAGAGATGAAGCCATCTAGCTAACAACTATGGACCCGAAAGTCTGTGGTAAAATACTCACACATCATCGGAGAGGCTATGGTGTTGATGTATAACCCCTCCGTAATTGATTCCCCCTCCGACGGAGCTCCGGAAAAGGCCCCAAGATGGGATCTCTTGGGTACAGAAGGTTGCGGCGGTGGAAATAGGGTTTCGTGGTGCTCCTGGATGTTTTCGGGGTATATGGGTATATATAGGAGGAATAAGTACGTCAGCGGAGCTGCGAGGGGCCCACGAGGGTGGGGGGCATGCCCCCCTGCCTCGTGGCCTCCTTGCTTCTTTCTTGACGGCCACTCCAAGTCTCCTGGATCATGTTTGTTCCAAAAAATTACTCTCCCAAAGGTTTCATTCCGTTTGGATTCCGTTTGATATTCCTTTTTCGCGAAACACTGACATAGGCAAAAAACAGCAATTTGCACTGGGCCTTTGGTTAGTAGGTTAGTACCAAAAATAATATAAAAAGGTAAATCAAAGCCCATTAAACATCCAAAACAGATAATATAATAGCATGGAATAATAAAAAATTATAGATACGTTGGAGACGTATCAAGCATCCTCAGGCTTAATTCCTGCTCGCCCTCGAGTAGGTAAATGATAAAAATAGAATTTTTGATGTGAAATGCTACCTAGCATAATTCTCAATGTAATTTTGTTTATTGTGGCATGAATGTTCAGATCTGAAAGATTCAAGACAAAAGTTTAATATTGACATAAAAATAACAATACTTCAAGCATACTAATAAAGCAATCATGTCTTCTCAAAACAACATGGCCAAAGAAAGTTATCCCTACAAAATCATATAGTCTGGTAGTATAGGGGATCGCAACAGTTTTCGAGGGTAAAGTATTCAACCCAAATTTATTGATTCGACACAAGGGGAGCCAAAGAGTACTCTCAAGTATTAGCAGCTGAGTTGTCAATTCAACCACACCTGGAAACTTAATATATGCAGCAAAGTATTTAGTAGCAAAGTAATATGATAGTAGTGGTAACGGTAGCAAAAGGTAACGGTAGTAAAAGTAATATTTTTGGTATTTTGTAGTGATGATAGCAATAGCAACGGGAAAGTAAATAAGAAAAGAACAATATATGGAAAGCTCGTAGGCAATGGATCGGTGATGGAGAATTATGCCGGATGCGGTTCATCATGTAACAGACATAACCTAGTGTGACACAGAACTAGCTCTAGTTCATCAATTTAATGTAGGCATGTATTCTGAATATAGTCATACATGCTTATGGAAAAAAACTTGCATGACATCTTTTGTCCTACCCTCCCGTGGCAGCGGGGTCCTTATGGAAACTAAGGGATATTAAGGCCTCCTTTTAATGGAGTACCGGAACAAAGCATTAACACATAGTGAATACATGAACTCCTCAAACTACGGTCATCACCGGTAAGTATCCTGATTATTGTCACTTCGGGGTTAACGGATCATAACACACAATAGGTGACTATAGACTAGCAAGATAGGATCAAGAACTCTCATATATTGATGAAAACATAATAGGTTCAGATATGAAATCATGGCACTCGGGCCCTAGTGACAAGCATTAAGCATAGCAAAGTCATAGCAACATCAATCTCAGAACATAGTGGATACTAGGGATCAAACCCTAACAAAACTAACTCGATTACATGATAGATCTCATCCAACCCATCACCGTCCAGCAAGCCTATGATGGAATTACTCACGCACGGCGGTGAGCATCATGAAATTGGTGATGGAGGATGGTTGATGATGACAATGGCGACGGATTTCCCTCTCCGGAGCCCCGAACGGACTCCAGACCAGCCCTCCCGATTGGTTTTAGCGTTTGGCGGCGGCTTCGTATCGTAAAACGCGATGAATTCTTCTCTCTGGTTTTTTCTCCCTGAAACACAATATATAGAGTTGGAGTTGGAGTCGGAGGAGCTCCAGGGGGCCCACGAGGTAGGGGGCGCGCCTGCGCGCCCCCCACCCTCACTACAACAAACACCCCCTACAGCAACGCATTTGTACCAACAATATTACAGGATCTGTTGTTTCTCCCACCTCCCACCTCCCGCACTTTGTTCCGCGCTTAGAGCTAACCTCCTTTGCTCCTAAAAAATTCAAACCTCCCCGTACCCACACCTCCATCAATACCTCGTCCACCCAAACCACTCAGCCAAATTTCTATCCGCTATCTCCTCTCCCCAATTCCCCTCTCTCTCACCTAACTTCCATGGTGAGCCGCCGCCACCAGATCTAGCGATGTCCCGCGCCTTCGCTCATAGGCCAGTCTCTCCCTCAGTGCTCTCCTCCTATATTCCTCCATGGCAATGTCTTCCATGCCACTGCTCGCGTCCCTGCAGTAACCCTAGTTGACACGGATCACCAGCGTAGCTCGCTCGCCTCTGTTTTGGAGGCCACTACCCCGCGTTGCTGCTGCCGGCTCGGGCATGGATCTGAAACAAGTTGTGATGTAGTTTGCTTCTCCCTTCTCTCAGTGGTAGCCGGCAGTGGAGACGGGCCGAGGTCAGAGGAGCATGGGGTGGAGCTCCGGTGAGGCTCCTGAACTGCTAATTGGATCCCGCGCACGTGGGTGGTTCTTGCGGCTCGCAAAGCCTTCGACGGTGATGGTGCTCTTTTTGGCTTTTTATTTTGGTGCCTCGCATCGTCTTGCTCTGGTGGCCCTGCGTGCGTTTACCTGCAGATGCGTGTGTGCTTGGCTCATGTGTCTGTGTCTATGTGGTCTGTGTGTGCTGATGGAAAGTACAGCTCTTGGGGACACTGATTGTTTGCTACTGTCGCTGATTGCTATTTCCACCGCTGCTGATTTTGCTTCTCCTTAGTACCTACTCCGCTGACGCTGACGCTGATTGTTTGCCACCGCTGCTGGTTGCTATTGCTGCTGCCACTGAAAGCTATTGCCGATGCTGCTGATTTTGCTGCTCCTTATAGTACCAATACAGTAGATAGAAGATAATATGCATTCCGAAATAATAAATTTAGAAGATAAAATACATTCCCAAATAAAAATGAAGAAGATATGTATGTTTTACAATGCGTACAATAATAATCATGGAACCTTCTAGCTCCTTACTGGTTCCATGGTCCCTTTTACTTACAGTTGTTTGTATTATTTGTTCCACCTGTATCTCATCATATGTTTATTTCCCTTGCATATTTTGTGCCTGCAAGATGTTAGCTAACAATCTTTTAGTCTCTAAACACTTGCAGTAATCATTATGTTGGTATGCAACTGTCCTACAAGTCAGGTTTGAAACTGTTGATAATAGATGCGCAAATATATAAGATTGTGTTGAAATCTTTAACTTGCCTTCGATGATCGCGTAAGGGATTAACTTGCTTTAATGGCGTGCAGCTTCAGGGGTAGATGGAAATATAGAGCTTACGACATCATCGCAGAAGGTGGGGCAACCCATTTGCTTACTTGATAAACCATCCCCTGGTTCAGGCCACTAAGGTCTCCATTTCCTTCATCTTCTCCTCATGATGTCGCATTCTTATTTATTCCATGTCCTTAATTTTTACACTAACCGGCCCAACGAGTCTTTGTTAGTTAAGTGTGCCAGTATATGTCTATTTTGTAGGTTCATATAGGTATTGATATTCAGTTATTCGATGACATGGTGAATGATACATGATTATGGAGCTGAGTTGTGACAAAGATCAGATTCTCTTGGTTATATGATATGCCACATTGGCAGCAAAGGCAAGTGGGTAGCGTTTCTTCAAACTGGGTATGTACTAATATAAAATTGTTCATCCATTACTTAGGTTTTCTTTGATTCAGATTGTTCAGCCATTACATAGGTCACCCCTGATGCATTTTCTTATATATTTATTAGCTTTAGTGCTAGGTTGGTCTTGAAGAATTACATAGCGCCACATTAAATTATTTTTATTTCCCTGTAAACAGCTTGGATTCTACCTTTTCTAGAAGCAAAACTCCACTACTTTTTCTTAGAGAAGCCAAATCAAGTAATGTGTTCCTTTTTCATGCTGTTTCTTCTACTGTTTTTAAGAATCTTATTCTTGAATTGAGAACTTCTAATGTGACATTGTAGTTCTTAGGTAACTATGAGTTTTGTGAGATGTAGATTAGTTACTGATTTTTGAGCTGCTGCCATTGAGTTTTTTCTCCTAATACATAATACCAAGCATGAGCAGTACGTGAGTACTGGTGACACAAAACTATTTAATGTTGAAACCATTGGAAAACAAAAGTATCAGATTTTGGAATTCATATCGTTGTTGATATAATATAATCTTTGGACAATTGTTAGTAGGGAATACATGTTGCTGGTTGTTCACAGTGAACAGGCGCATCTGATTGGTCAAAGAGAATCCATGTTTTAACATGTACTCCTACTAAGTTATTTGTTAGACATAATAAGATTATGCCCCCCTCCCCAACAATCTTTTCTTGCACAGTTGGTAATTTTTATATCGATCCTTTTAGGTATAGTGTATCATATGTATATTTTTAAGCTTAATTTCGAATTTATGCCTAAATAGTATTATGATTCTTTTTGTAGGTTGATAATTTCAATGCTAGATGATTACTTGGATCTTGGAGAATTTATGATGATTAATGATACTTGGAGGAGAAACAACACAATTCTTTGAATGTTAGATTGTTTTTATTTTTCTATAAGGAAGTGATGTACTCCTAAATGATGACATTTGCATTGTAATGTACTAGATTGTTCTATTGAATCAATATATCACTTTCATTTCGACTCTATCTAATTTTACTAAAGTTGTACTCCCTCTGTAAACAAATATAAGAGTGTTTAGTGATCTAAACGTTCTTATATTTCTTTATGGAGGGACTACTTTGCACTGCCATTAGAACTACCTACTGTCATCAATGATTATATATGAAGGTTATTCTATTTTGCAAGCACTAGTGCACAGAACAACAGTGTTATAAATGATTATATGGAGGTATTCTATTTTGCAACCACCAACTCATAGAAGCGTTGCATGAATCCGTTGTTGCCTTGCAATGCATTATTTCCTAGATTACCAACGGATCTATATACGTTGTTGTAGACCCTTGCAACGCCATCAATGGCAACGCATATGAATCCGTTGGTGTAGACCTTAGCAATGGTTATAGGGACAAACGACAACGCATCGATGCGTTGCTAAAGGGGGGTTCTTGTTGTAGTGCCTCGTGGATAGGTGGTGGGCCCCCTGGCCTTCATCTTTTGTAGGTATTTTTTATATTTTCCAAAAAGTTCCTCTGTGAAGTTTCAGGTCATTCTGAGAACGTTTGTTTCTACACATAAATAACACCATGGTAATTCTGCTGAAAACAACGTCAGTCCGGGTTAGTCCCATTCAAATCATGCAAGTTAGAGTCCAAAACAAGGGCAAAAGTGTTTGGAAAAGTAGATACGACGGAGATGTATCATCTGGCTATGCTCCATCTTCACCACACAAAATATTTAAATCATGCACAACCCCGATGACAAGCCAAGCAATTGTTTCATACTTTTGATGTTCTCAAACTTTTTCAATCTTCACGCAATATATGAGCGCGAGCCATGGACATAGCACTATAGGTGGAATAGAATGGTGGTTGTGGAGAAGACAAAAAGGAGAAGATAGTCTCACATCAACTAGGCGTATTAATGTGCTATGGAGATGCCCATCAATATATATCAACGTGAGTGAGTAGGGATTGCCATGCAACGGATGCACTAGAGCTATAAGTGTATGAAAGCTCAACAAAAGAAACTAAGTGGATGCACTAGAGCTATAAGTGTATGAAAGCTCACGAAGACCTAGGGCACTTTGAGGAAGCCCATCATTGGAATATACAAGCCAAGTTCTATATTGTAAAATTCCCACTAGTATATGAAAGTACAACATAAGAGACTCTCTATCATGGAGATCATTGTGCTAATTTGAAGCACAAGTGTGGTAAAAGGATAGTAACATTGTCCCTTCTCTCTTTTTCTCTCATTTTTTCTCTTTTTTTTCCTTTTTTTGGGCCTTCTCTTTTTTTATGTCTTTCTCTTTTTTTCGTCTGGAGTCTCATCCTGACTAGTTGGGGAATCATAGTCTCCATCATCCCTTCCTCACATGGGACAATGCTCTAATAATGATGATCATCACACTTTTATTTACTTACAACTCAAAAAATTACAACTCGATACTTAGAACAAAATATGACTCTATGTGAATGCCTCCGGCGGTGAACCAGGATGTGCAATGACTCATGAGTGACATGTATGAAAGAATTATAAAGGTGGCTTTGCCACAAATATGATGTCAACTACATGATCATGCAAAGCAATATGACAATGATGAAGCACATCATAGCAAACTGAATGGTGGTAAGTTGCATGGCAATATATCTCGGAATGGCTATGGAAATGCCATAATAGGTAGGTATGGTGGCTTTTTTGAGGAAGGTATATTGTGGGTTTATGGTACCGGCGAAAGTTGTGCGGTACTAGAGAGGCTAGCAATGGTGGAAGGGTGAGAGTGCATATAATCCATTGACTCAAGATTAGTCATAAAGAACTCACATACTTATTGCAAAAATCTATAAGTTATCGAAACAAAGTACTACGCGCATGCTCCTAGGGGGATAGATTGGTAGGAAAAGACCATCGCTCGTCCCCAACCACCACTCATAAGGAAGACAACCAATAAATAAATCATGCTCCGACTTCATCACATAACGGTTCACCATACGTGCATGCTACGGGAATCACAAACTTTAACACACGTATTTCTCAAATTCACAACTACTCAACTAGCATTACTCTAATATCACCATCTTCATATCTCAAAACAATCATCAAGTATCAAACTTCTCATAGTATTCAATGCACTTTTTATGATATTTTTATTATACCCATCCTGGATGCCTATCATATTAGGACTAATTTTATAACCAAAGAAAATTACCATGCTATTCTAAAGTACTCTAAAAATAATATAAGTGAAGCATGGGAGATCAATAATTTCTATAAGATAAAACCACCACCATGCTCTAAAAAGATATAAGTGAAGCACTATAGCAAAATTGTCTAGCTCAAAAGATATAAGTGAAGCAAAGAGTATTCTAATAAATTCCGGTTCATGTGTGTCTCTACAAAAGGTGTGTACAGCAAGGATGATTGTGGTAAACTAAAAGGCAAAGACTCAAATCATACAAGACGCTCTAAGCAAAACATATATCATGTGGTGAATAAAAATATAGCATCAAGTAAAGTTACCGATGGACGAAGACGAAAGAGAGGATGCCTTCCGAGGCATCCCCAAACTTAGGCTTTTGGTTGTCCTTGAATTTTACCTTGGGGTGCCTTGGGCATCCCCAAGCTTAGGATCTTGCCAATCCTTATTCCATAATCCATCAAATCTTTACCCAAAACTTGAAAACTTCACAACACAAAACTCAACAGAAAATCTCATGAGCTCCATTAGTATAAGAAAACAAACCACCACTTAAGGTACTGTAATGAGCTCATTATTTATTTATATTGGTGTTAAACCTACTGTATTCCAACTTCTCTATGGTTCATACCCCCCGATACTAGCCATAGATTCATCAAAATAAGCAAACAACACACGAAAAACAGAATCTGTCAAAAACAGAACAGTCTGTAGTAATCTATAGGTTTCGAATACTTATGTAACCCCAAAAATTCTGAAGTAAATTGGTCGATGTGAAGAATTTGTCTATTAATCATCTGCAAAAATAATCAACCTAATCGCACTCTTGTGAGGACCCCGATTCCAAGTCACATCGATCTAGCCGGTAACACCTCATATCACTTTGCGGCCTCACACACGGTATTCCCACGGGTGTCGCCTTACCATGGCCCGGGACCATTTGCGCCTTTTGGCTCACATATATGATAGTGTCGCTAGCATCCATATGACAGAGAACCCGGGCCGACATGGCTAGTCGTGAACCCAAAGCGGCACTAACCTATGGGGACAGGCATACATGAATCATATCGAGCATGTCGGTCAGCAGCGTGTGAATCCAGGCTGTAGCACTGGGCTAACAGGACTCCGGGAACCCGGGCTGTAGCAGGCTAGGCAGGACTCCGGACACTAGTAGAAAACAGGGCTATGGTCCAGGCCGGCTCAGCCCATTAGTCCCGGTTCAGTGTAGAACCGGGACCAATGTGGGCATTGGTCCCGGTTCGTGAGCCCAGGGGGCCGGCCGGGCCACGTGGGCCATTGGTCCCGGTTCGTCTGGACCTTTTGGTCCCGGTTGGTGGGACAAACCGGGACCAATGGGCCTCGCTCCTGGTCCACCACCATTGGTCCCGGTTGGAGGCTTGAACCGGGACCAAAGGCTCCCCTTTAGTCCCGGTTCATGCCACCAACCGGGACCAATGAGGTGCCTATATATACCCCCTCGCGCAAGAGCAGAGCACGGTGCTCTGTTTTTTCTGGCCGAGGGGGAGAGGGCTTTGTGGTGCTCTAGCTCACCTCCTATGCACATGAGGTGTTCGATGGAATGCCCGAGCCACACTACTTAAGCTTTCTCCTCTCGAAGCTCGACCTCCAAGCTCCATTTTCCTCGAGATTTGTACACTTCTATTAATTTGGACACTTAATTATATATAATGCATGCAGATGAACCGGCAATGGATGTACGGTGACAGACACACCCGCGAGTACATTAAGGGCGTGCATGAGTTTCTCGATGCGGCTGAGGCAAACAAGCAGAATGGTTATATGTGTTGTCCATGCACTGAATGTGGGAATACGAGGTCTTACTCTAACCGGAAAATCCTTCACTCCCACCTGCTTTACAAGGGTTTCATGCCACACTATAATGTTTGGACGAGGCACGGAGAAATAGGGGTTATGATGGAAGACGGCGAAGAAGAAGAGTACGATGAAAACTATGTGCCCCCTGAATACGGTGATGCTGCAACGGGGGGAGCTGGTGAAGATCGAGAGGAACCAGACGATGTGCCCAATGATGCTGCCACGGGTGAAGCTGCTGAAGATCAAGAGGAACCAGACGATGTGCCCGATGATGATGATCTCCGCCGGGTCATTGTCGATGCAAGGACGCAATGCATTAGTCAAAAGGAGAAGCTGAAGTTCGACCGCATGTTAGAGGATCACAAAAAAGGGTTATACCCCTATTCCGAAGATGGCAACACAAAGCTCGGTACCGTACTGGAATTGCTGCAGTGGAAGGCAGAGAATGCTGTGGCTGACAAAGGATTTGAGAAGCTACTGAAAATATTGAAGAAGAAGCTTCCAAAGGAAAACGAATTGCCCGACAGTACATACGCAGCAAAGAAGGTCGTATGCCCTCTAGGATTGGAGGTGGAGAAGATACATGCATGCCCTAATGACTGCATCCTCTGCCGCGGTGCATACAAGGATCTGAACGCATGCCCGGTATGCGGTGCGTTGCGGTATAAGATCAGACGAGATGAACCTGGTGATGTTGACGGCGAGCCCCTCAGGAAGAGGGTTCCTGCGAAGGTGATGTGGTATGCTCCTATAATACCACGGTTGAAACGTCTATTCAGAAACGAAGAGCATGCCAAGTTGATGCGATGGCACAGTGAGAACCGAAAGAAAGATGGGAAGTTGAGAGCACCCGCTGACGGGTCGCAGTGGAGAAAAATCGAGAGAAAGTACTGGGATGAGTTTGCAAAGGACCCAAGGAATGTATGGTTTGCTTTAAGCGCGGATGGCATTAATCCTTTCGGGGAGCAGAGCAGCAATCACAGCACCTGGCCCGTGACTCTATGTATGTATAACCTTCCTCCTTGGATGTGCATGAAGCGGAAGTTCATTATGATGCCAGTTCTCATCCAAGGCCCTAAGCAACTCGGCAACGAAATTGATGTGTACCTAAGGCCATTAGTTGAAGAACTTTTACAGCTGTGGAATGGAAACGGTGTACGTACGTGGGATGAGCACAGACAGGAGGAATTTAACCTTAAGGCGTTGCTGTTCGTGACCATCAACGATTGGCCCGCTCTCAGTAACCTTTCAGGATAGACAAACAAAGGATACCACGCATGCACGCACTGTTTAGATGACACTGAAAGTATATACCTGGACAAATGCAGGAAGAATGTGTACCTGGGCCATCGTCGATTTCTTCCGACCAACCATCAATGTCGAAAGAAAGGAAAGCATTTCAAAGGCGAGGCAGATCACCGGAAGAAGCCCGCCATGTGCACTGGTGATCACGTGCTTGCTATGGTCAATGATTTACACTACGTAATCTTTGGAAAGGGTCCCGGTGGACTAGCTATTCCGAATGACGCTGAGGGACACGCACCCATGTGGAAGAAGAAATCTATATTTTGGGACCTACCCTACTGGAAAGACCTAGAGGTCCGCTCCTCAATCGACGTGATGCACGTGACGAAGAACCTTTGCGTGAACCTGCTAGGCTTCTTGGGCGTGTATGGGAAGACAAAAGATACACCTGAGGCACGAGAGGACCTGCAACGTTTGCATGAAAAAGACGGCATGCCTCCGAAGCAGTATAAAGGTCCTGCCAGCTACGCTCTTACGAAAGAAGAGAAAGAAATCTTCTTTGAATGCCTGCTCAGTATGAAGGTCACGACTGGCTTCTCGTCGAATATAAAGGGAATAATAAATATGCCAGAGAAAAAGTTTCAGAACCTAAAGTCTCATGACTGCCACGTGATTATGACGCAACTGCTTCCGGTTGCATTGAGGGGGCTTCTACCGGAAAACGTCCGATTAGCCATTGTGAAGCTATGTGCATTCCTCAATGCAATCTCTCAGAAGGTGATCGATCCAGAAATCGTACCAAGGCTAAGGAGTGATGTGGCGCAATGTCTTGTCAGTTTCGAGCTGGTGTTCCCACCATCCTTCTTCAATATCATGACGCCCATCCTAGTTCATCTAGTCAACGAGATTGTCATCCTGGGGCCCGTATTTCTACACAATATGTTCCCCTTTCAGAGGTTCATGGGAGTCCTAAAGAAATATGTCCGTAACCGCGCTAGGCCAGAAGGAAGCATCTCCATGGGTCATCAAACAGAGGATGTTATCGGGTTTTGTGTTGACTTCACTCCTGGCCTTAACAAGATAGGTCTCCCTAAATCGCGGTATGAGGGGAGACTGACTGGAAAAGGCACTCTTGGAAGAGACTCAATAATATGCAGGGACGGATATTCTTGGTCTCAAGCACACTACACAGTTCTACAGAACTCTACCTTGGTGACCCCGTATGTCGATGAACACAAGAACAGTCTGCGCTCCAAACACCAGGAGCAGTGCGACGAATGGATTACATGTGAACACATCAGGACTTTCAGCAGTTGGTTGGAAACACGTCTCAGAGGTGACAACACTGTTTGTGATGAGTTGTACTTGTTGTCTAGGGGACCATCTTTGATTGTATTGACTTACAAAGGATACGAGATAAATGGGAATACATTTTACACGATCGCCCAAGATCAAAAGAGCACCAACCAAAACAGCGGTGTCCTCTTTGATGCAGCAACCGAGAGCGGAAAGGACACATATTATGGTTACATAGTGGACATATGGGAACTTGACTACGGATCTAATTTTAAGGTCCCTTTGTTTAAGTGCAAATGGGTTAATCTGTTAGGCGGCGGGGTACAGGTAGACCCACAGTACAGAATGACAACAGTGGATCTGAAAAATCTTGGGTACACCGACGAACCGTTCGTCCTAGCCAATGATGTGGCACGGGTTATCTATGTGAAGGACATGTCTACCAAACCGAGAAAAAGAAAAGATAAGGAAGCGAATACATCATACGATGAGCCAAAGCGCCACATAGTTCTTTCAGGAAAAAGGGACATCCTGGGAGTGGACGGCAAGACAGACATGTCTGAAGATTATGAAAAGTTTCATGAAATTCCTCCCTTCAATGTCAAGGCTGACCCAAGCATCCTGATAAACAATGAAGATTATCCATGGTTACGGCGCAATAAGCAAATGACACAAGCGAAGAAAAAGTGAAGACTTTCTCCCGCAACTATTATGATGATACCATGCCAAATTTGTAACAGACGAACATGCTACCATTGTCCGTTTTGTACATGCACATGCTATGTGGGTGAAATTATGATACCGTCCCAACTTTCAACTTTTTCAGAGTTCATTTGAAATGCTTTCATGTCTTATGGTTTGAAACTTTGATACTTCAAAAGTGATTGTCCATTTTGTACATGAAGTGCATCAAGTTTTTGTCATAACCCTCTCTACTTTTTGGAACATGCTATGTGGGTGAAATGATGATACCATGCCAACTTTCAACCTTTTCAGAGTTCATTTTGAAATGCTTTCCAATTTCAGAGTCATTTAGCTCAAAGAATGAATTAATAGCAAACAGAATGAACTACAAAACTTTTATGAAAATAAAAACAATTTTTAAAATTCTATTTTTATAGTAAAGTTATTCATAAACTAGTGATTCACACAAATTTTTAAAAATTCAAATTTAAACTATTCAAAATTTAAAACTAATGGCACTAACATAAAGTTTATAATTTTTGTGACCTAAAATGAAAAAGAAATCACTAAAAAACTATAAGTATTTAGTTGTAAGTATAAATAAAAAATAAATAGAAAAAAATTCTATTTTTCTAGTAAAGTTATTCATAAACTAGTGATTCACACAAATTTTTAAAAATTCAAATTTAAACTATTCAAAATTTAAAACTAATGGCACTAACAGAAAGTTTATAATTTTTGTGACCTAAAAGGAAAAAAAATCACTAAAAAACTATAAGTATTTAGTTGTAAGTATAAATAAAAAATAAATAGAAAAAAAATTCTATTTTTCTAGTAAAGTTATTCATAAACTAGTGATTCACACAAATTTTTAAATATTGAAATTTAAACTATTCAAAATTTAAAACTAATGGCACTAACAGAAAGTTTATAATTTTTGTGACCTAAAAGGAAAAAGAAATCACTAAAAAACTGTAAGTATTTAGTTGTAAGTAGAAATAAAAAAAATAAAAAACCAAAAAAATGTAGAATTAAAAAAGAAAAAACCAAAAAAAATGCCTCCTACTGGGCCTCCACGGCCTGAATACAACTAGAAACCCTACATGGGCCAGGATTCAGGCCCGCAGAAGGCCCAATAGGCCCACAGGCAGTAGCAAGTTTAGGCCCGAAAGCCTGCATTAGAGAGGAGCTCGAATGGGGAGGCACACCCGCGCTTATAAACCAGTGCCGGCGCCCTTCAGCTAGCGATGTGGGACTAAACTTTTGGGCACGGGGCAGCAAAGGCCATTGGTCCCGGTTGGTAGCACCAACCGGGACTAAAGGGGGCATTGGTCCCGGTTCGTGGCATCAACCGGGACCAATGCCACCCTTTAGTCCCGGTTGGTGCCACCAACCGAGACCAAAGGCCGCCGCTTCCCGCCCTTTGGGCTGCTGAAAATTGGCCTTTGGTCTCGGTTCGTGGCACCAACCGGGACCAAAGGGTGGCATTGGTCCCGGTTGATGCCACGAACCGGGACCATTGCTCTGGCTATATAAGCCAACACTTGCGAAATTTTGGCCAACTGCTCCCATTCGCCCCGACGCCCCCAGGCCCTTCGTCGTCGTCGCCGCCGCCCCCCGCTCCCCGTCGCTGCTCGCGCCGTCGCTGGCCTCCTCCTTGTCGCTGCGTGCGCCGTCGCCGGCCTCCTCCTCGTCGCTGCGTGCGCCATCTCCGGCCCCGGCCCGCGCGCCCCGGCCCGCGCGCCCCCGTCATCGCCGTCGCCCTGCCCCGCCCCATTCCTCGCTGCCGAACGCGTGCCCCCTGCCCCATCGCCGTCCTCGCCGCCGAACCTGCACCCCTGCCCCTCCCTTGGTCCGGCCGGCGCCGCCCCTCCCCTGTTTTTTCATATGCTTGTTTTTTTTCAGATTATATATATGTATATATGTTTGTATGTTCTCTGTGTGTATATGTATATATGTTTTGCTTTTTGCTTTTTCATATATTATATGCTTGTTTTTGCTTCAGATTATATATATATGTATATATGTTTGTATGTTCTCTGTGTATATATTATATGCTTGTATTTTGCTTTTTTATAAAAATGTATATATGTTTTTATGTTCTCTGTGTATATATGTTCATATATGCAAAAGTTAGGTTTAAATATTTAGAAAAGGATTATCTATATATGTTCTCTGATTTAGTACATTTTAGGTTAGTTTCATTTTTAGAAAAGTTCTATATATTTAGGAGACGAAAAAGGAAAATAAGAAGAGGAAGAAGGAGAAGAAGAGGAGAGGCAGAAAAGGAAGAGGAGAAGAAGAAAAAATAGAGGAGAAGATGTCGGCGACAAACAAGCAAAATGCTGCGAAGAAGAAGCTTCACCATCGCACGGGGTCAGGTGGCTACCTCGTAGCCCGGCCTAAGTGGTCCAAGACTGAGAATGATTTGGTTCATAAAGGGATCGAACCAGAGACAATTAACTGGCCAGACCGTTGCCGGACTTGGTTCTTCGGGGCTGGCGGAACACTGGACCCTGTAACAGGGAAGTGCATTTGGACGAACGATCAAATGGACATACCAGTCAGTAAGCTTAACAGTATATCGAAGCAGCGCAGGAAGGGACGTTCTTTCCAGACAGAGAGAACGACGAGCTCGCAATGGCCCTCGGGAATCCTGAGCACCCTGGATGGACACGAGGCACGCCAGGCTCCATTCCGTGGAAGGTTGGGTTTCCGGATGCAGGCGGTTACAAATCCCATGAGAGGAGGAAAAAAGTGCAGCAGACCCAAATACAGGCGCTGCAAGCAAGGGTAGACGCGATAGAGGAACGAGAAGCAAATCGCAGCAAACGTACTGCCGAAGCCTCCCCCGAAGCTACCCCGCCATCTCAGCGCAGAAGCAGCGTGGCTTCCACCGAGCTGCTTCAGCTGGAGCATGCCTTGACGGCTCCTGCCAGCTATCCCGTGGATGCTATAACGGAGTCTCGAAACTGCCACCTTATGATGCAATGGATGAATTTGAAGGTCAAGGCGGCTGTTGGCTCTGTTTATCCTACTGAACCCGGCGCAACTTTTCACTGCCGACCGATTCCAGAAGGATATGCTAGGGTGATGGTGGATGAGATAACGGAGGGATTTGAGGACCTCCAGCTTGCCCACCCTACCGGTGAAGGGGAGACTCTGCTGGGGTCTGCTCTGAAGACTCCATGCCTATGGTGGAAGGAGCTCATCAACCTTCCGAACTGGACGCCACCGCCTCCTCCTCCTCCTCCGGTGAGTCAGGGCACTCCGCCTCCACCGCCTCCTCCTCCGGCGAGTGACGATCAGGGCCCTCGGCCGGCTCCTTCTCCGGCGCGTGGCGGCACTCCGCCTCCTTCTCCGCCTGCGCCAACGCGCCCGAGCAGCCAGCCTCCTCCTTCTCCGCCTCGTCAGCAAGGGCAGAAGAGACCTGCCGCCGCTCCAGCTGCTCCGGCGCGTCGTAGTCCTTATCCTCCGCCGCTTAAGCAAGTAAAGAAGACAACCGCTCCGTCTGCTCGGTCGGCGTCGAGCAGTACAACCAGAGGCGGGAGGACATACATATTCGGTCCTCTCTGAAGACTCCAGAGAAGTTACCATATGAGAGGACCCTGGAGGAGAACGCCGAGATCGCGCGAGAAGAAGTGAGGAACTTCTTTGAAGGGGTGAAAGCAAAGAAACATCCACCTCCGGAGGAGAAGGTAGATCGGGTGAAAGTGAAGCGCACTCTGGCTGCCCTGACAAAACCACCGAAGTCTGATCCGCCGAAAGGAAACTATGACCGCATTATTGGAAAGGAATTTGCCGAAGCAGAGCGGGCGGGAAGTACTGTCAGTGATCAAAGGCTGAAAGAACGACGAGCTGGGAAACAAATTGCCCAGCTCGGCGAACAAGCGAAGCAATCGTGCCCCCCGCTCAAGGTGCCTAGCCACAAAGTCGATAATGATCCGAGGATGGTGCCCGGTTATAGCAATCTTGCAGATTACCTGCCCGACGAAGTACATTATGAACCCATGGAGGTGCAGATACAAAGATACGAGTACGGGAAGCCTCTCGTCAAAGATGAAAGATCTCTATTAACGATGATGCGAAGATTGCATGATTGGTACTTGAAAATCTGCAGAGACTCTAGGGGGAGGAGTACTTTGTATGCGAGAGTTAAACCGGAGCATGACCTCGTTGGAATTAATCTGTTGCCTGTTCCATTTGAGGAGTTCTATCAGTTTTTCAATCAATTGGCCCTCGATAGAACAACGGTCTCCTGCTACTATCTGTAAGTAGTACTACTTCTGTCATTAAGTTTCTCTATATAGCTTAGCTCTTTCATTGCATGTATTTATAATCATCCTCACTATATTATGCAGATTGAAGATCGCCGAATTGAAGAAAAGACAAGTCGGTGATATTGGGTTCATTAACACATATCTCATAGATGCAACTGAGGTTAAACTTCATGCCGCAGCTACCGAGGCCAACTTGCTACGATCGTTCGTAATAAATCAAAACAAAGATATAATACTCTTTCCTTACAACTTCAGGTGAGTGTTACTGTCTTGTGCGTATTCGGTTTCCCTTATATATTAGTCAAGGTTATAGTAATGTAATTGATGAGTTATGCATGTGTGTGCAGTTACCACTATATTCTCCTAGAGATTAAGCTTGAGCAGGGAGTAGTAACCGTCCTGGACTCTAAACGAAAAGATCCCAAGGAGTATGCGGACATGACTGAAATCCTCAAGAAGTAAGTTAAATCAATCATTATCCACCATATCAGCAACTTTGTTCATTTCCTGATATCAAGTAATTGTTTTCTTTGTCCGGCAGGGTTTGGAGAAAATTCACCAAAACAGTTCCGGGACTGCCGAAGGAGCTGGAATTTAGACACCCGAAAGTAAGTACTATAGTAGCATGTTCCGCGCATCTCCTAGTGATTCAAGCGCTAGTTTCATCAATACCATTTAGCATTCTTGCTTATCAGTTTGATTGACCTCTATTTCTTGTAAAGTGGTTGTGGCAGGAACAAGGGAATGATTTCTGTGGATACTACATCTGCGAGTCCATCCGCCACACGACCTGTGAGCGGGGCGGGTACTCTAACGAACAATATGAAGTACGTAAATAACAACATTCACAATTTTATTTTATTACCATCATTTGTGTTGAGTTTCATTCATTTATATATATATATATGTATTGACCCCCTTCTTCAAATTAGATGTTTCGGAAGCGGGATGAATCCTAGCACTAGCTCGCATGCGAGCAATTCAAGAGGAATTGGCGGCATTCTTTCTTGACCACGTGATCCCTGAAGACGGAGAATTCTATGTGGACCCTGAATCCGTATGATTATGTTTGTAAGAGATAATTATTGTATATATGTAGCCGGTAGTGTCAGATAGATATACGAGAACTTGTTGTTCGACCAATCTCTCGAAGAAGGAGAGGTGGTCGATATCACTTCTCTCTGTATATATGCATATATGTTCATGACGATCTTCTGTTTCCTTCGTTTGCTTACTAGCTAGCTAGCGTGTCTAGTCCTCTCTATATATGTATGTATAGTACGTAGCGTCGACCAAGCACGGACATAAGAGAGGACACTTCTCTCTATTAATTATAACTAGCTAACACAATATATGAAACACCTAAATTAACCCCCCAAAACCCCCACCCCCCCCCTTTCAAAAAAAACAAAAACCCCAGCCACAGAAGTGCTGACGCGTGGATGCCTATTGGTCCCGGTTGGTGCCACCAACCGGGACCAAAGGGTCTCCTGACTGGGCTCTGCGCACTGCCTACGTGGAGGGCCTTTAGTCCCGGTTTTGGATTGAACCGGGACTAAAGGGGGGAGGTATTAGTACCGACACTTTAGTCCCGGTTTTGGAACCGGGACTAAAGGCCCTTACGAACCGGGACTATAGGCCCTTTTTCTACCAGTGGGATGTCACCGCGTGACATTTACCCGAAGGGACAGACACAGGAACGAAGTGAAACACATGCCGGCCAGTCAAGTGTCCTGAGCAGTAGTGCTGGGCTAACAGGACTCCGGTGAACCGGGCTGTAGCGAACTACTATGACTCATGGAAGCACTAGACTACATTTCCCCATAAGAGAGGCTGCCAAGGATAAACAACTAGATTGTCGGATCCCACACATACCAAGAATTTCAATCATACACACAATATGCTCGATATGTGTAAATACAACATGGCATCACAACATAACTCTACAACTCAAGTATATATTCATTAGGCTCTAAGGAGCGAGATATTACAAACATGGGTCTCATGACCCAACAATCATAGCATACAATTAAAGCACATGCGGAAGCTTAACATGTCTGAGTACAGACATCTACAAATGGAAAAGGCTAAGAAGCCTGACTATCTACCAGATCCTGCCGAGGGCACAAGATCGTAGCTGAGGTATCAAGCTAAACGTCGAAGTCCATGTGGAACTACTAGCGAGACTGAAGTCTCTCTGCAAAACATAAATTAAACAAACATGAGTACAAATGTACCCAGCAATACTTACATCAGAACTAACTACATATGCATCGGTATCAACAAAGGGGGTGGTGTAGTTTAACTGCAGCAAGCCAGCTTTGACTCAATGGCTAACCTGAACTACGACTGCAAGCAACTCTTTTGATGTGGCGCACACGAGTCCACATATTCACCATATCAATACACCACTATGGATCCGCTCCCGTCTCCCTACGAGAAAGCCATCCATAGCACTCATGCTTATCTTGCGCATTTTAGATTATCCACTTTCACTTGTCTATGAACTGTTATAGGCAACCCAGAAGTCCTTTACCGCGGACGCGGCTATTCGAATAGTTTTATACCCTACAGGGGTGTACTTCGTCACACGTTTCCACCACTTAGTGTCTGCACACGACATGTGCTCGGCAGACTTCAAGCGAAAGCCGACGTGGGTGTAGACCACTACCTGACTAACCGCACAAGTCTCTAGTCCAGGTTTATCGCCTATTCGGGTTCCATCCGCAAGGAAATCCAGCCGGGGTGTCCTCAACGGCCCCAAACGATGTGTACAGGGTCCCGAGATGCCAAACGGGCGCCCGGCATACCCGGCCACAGTGTATCTACCGCATCATAGCCCACCCCTAGGGTCAGCGCTACGCACGGCCGCCAGCACATAAACTATAAACACCAGAACTAGTTGCAACTCCTGGACAGAGGACGAGAGGGGTCAATAAGTCGAGCGGGGTCATATTTCAGGACCCAATGCGTGGTAGTAACTGTTTCATGGATCACAAACACAGAACTCGGTTCCTGAGGACGGCTTCAATGAGACAACCCACCATGTACTCCTACATGGCCTCTCACCGCTGCCTTTACCAAATCGGGTTCACACACTTAGCTCTCAATAGTAGGACATGTTTACACACCTCCGATTCATCCCCGATGAATCAGGCCTGACTCAACTCTAAGTAGTAGCAGGCATGACAAACAAACATGAATGAGTAGGCACATCAGGGCTCAAACAACTCCTACTAATACTACTGGGTTTCATCTATTTACTGTGGCAATGACAGGTCATGCAGAGGAAAGGGGTTCAGCTACCGCAGCATGTAACAGTTGAATCGTTGTTGTCCTAATGCAGTAAAAGAGAGCAGGAGCGAGAGAGTGGGATTGTATCAAAATGAACAAGGGGGTTGTGCTTGCCTGGCACTTCTGAAGATAGTATAGCTCTTCATCGGTGTCATCGAACTCATCGTCGAAACCACGTCTATCGAGTGGGGACAACTACCGGCAAACAAAGAGGAACACAATCAATGCAATGCAACAATTATGATGCATCATAATGTCATGGCAATATGTTGTTGATTGAGCTAATGCAACTAGCAATCATATTAAATGAAGTTGGTTTGAACTAAGGGTTCAAATTCAAACTCCATATGTGCTTATTTAAATGTCAATTATGCAAGTTGCCCTGTACAGCAACCCTAGGTTGTTCAAACATGCATGCAAATGCCATAAAAAGATTCCTTGAATTTTTCTGATAATTATTCATATATAATTTATTTCATTCTGAGTTATAGATAATTTTCTATGAATTTTTAAAGTTTTAAACATTTTCTGGAATTTCCTGAATTAAATTAAATCCAGAAAATGTATTACTGCGTCAGCATCAGGTCATGCTGACGTCAGCAGGTCAACAGGGGCTAGTCTGGGTCAAACCTGACCAGTGGGTCCCGCGTGTCAGTGTCATTAGACTAACTAATTTTTTAGTCCTAATTCTAGGGTAATTAGCAGGGCGGGCCCGCATGTCAGTGGCTCATCTAATTAGATAAGTTAATTAACACTAACTAAACCTAACACTAATTAGACAGGCGCCTGGGCCCACACGTCAGGGGAGGTCAAACCCCTGGTCAACCGAGGCTAAACCACCAGCGTTTAGCCGCCGGCGATGACCAGACGTGGCGGAGGGCCGCGGGAACGGGCTCTGGGGCCCCGTTCGCAGCGTGGTTGGGCTCGTTCGAGAGCCCAGACCAGCGCGCGTCGGATGGTCGCGCCAGCCGGGCCTGGGGCGGCCGGAGGCGACGGCGGGGAGCTCGGCCGCGGCGGCCGGAGCTCGGGCGTGCTCGGGTTCGGCGCTGGGATGCACAACATGGGCGTGGAGAGGGGCTACGGCCTCCTGGGAGTGTGGCAAACGCGGTGACGTGCTCGGTTTCGAGCCCGCGTGGCTGTGGCCACGACGACGGCGTCGCCGGTGGAGCAGAGTGCTCGGGCTCGGTGGAGATGGTGGCTAGGGGGCGCAACCGAGGCACAGAGGAGGGGGGTTAGGGGCAGGAGCTCACGGTGGATGCAGAGGTGGCCTCGGCGTGCTCGGGGAAGCACCGGAGCGAGCGGGGCGGCGAGAGGCATCTCCGGTGGCCAGCGACGAAGACGATGAAGATGGCGTCGATGCAAGGCCTCCGGCGAGGCGTGGCTGGACGGACAGGACAAGGGAGGCGTGGCGATGCTCGTGGACACGTCGGGGAGGCGAGGGGAGAACGGAGGCCGCGTCTACGGCGTACGGCGGCGACGAGCTCCACTCGGCTTCGGGAGAGCGAGCGAGAGAGGCGAGGCAGGGAGAGAGAGGAGCGGTCAAGGGGTCCAGGGGTCTGCGTGGCAACGCCAGAGGCATCCAGGCCCTCGGCGTCAAGCAGGAGGTGGCGCACGGCGGAGCGCGCGCCCGTCCTCCTGGCAAGGAGGAAGACGACAGGGGAGGGGCCAGGCGGGCTGGGCCGCGCAGGTGGGCTGGCCAACTGGGCCGCGATAGGTAAGTCAGGTAGGTTCTCTCTCTCCTCTATTTTCTGTTTTCTATTATTTCTGTAACTTCAGGGCTTTATTAAAAATACCAGAACGTTTCCAAAAATCCTGGAAATAATTGTGGGCTCTGGTTGGAATATTTCCAACAGCCCTCACTTAAGTTTAGAATTAATTGAGCATTCAAAATATTATATAGCATTTAAATGCCCAATTGCAAATAGCATATGATTTAATTCAAAAATCTAGGATGGCCTAGAAATATGTGCATCATTTTTGTCAGATGTGCTGGACCAATTCAAAAATGATGAACATTTCTAAAGGGCATTTTGGGGATCATTGAAAAGATTTAAGTTTGAACTTGGTTGAATTTCATTTGCTGCTAGGGTTTATTATCCCCCATTTCAAATTAAAGAAGTAATTTAGACAATATGCATGGATGCTTGTGCCACTAATTGCAAACAATTCTAGGGCTGTGACAACTCACCCCCACTAAACAAGAATCTCGTCCCAAGATTCAAGACGTGAGGTAAGAAGACAGAGGGGCACAAACT
Organism: Triticum urartu; assembly: GCF_003073215.2. Classification (NCBI taxonomy): domain Eukaryota; kingdom Viridiplantae; phylum Streptophyta; class Magnoliopsida; order Poales; family Poaceae; genus Triticum; species Triticum urartu. Next base: position 710,109,065 of record NC_053024.1, on the reverse strand, counting down.
AACACGGTCTTCATGATCCAAGTTGCACTTCATAGGAACGTTGACACGGTCAGCATCTTTGTCTCGATGTCTTGCTCTGAGAACTCCATCCAACACGATGATGGGGAGAAAAGAAACTCTCGAAGAATCGATCTTCTTGAAGATCGAGCAACCGACGAACAACTCACGGAATGAGACGTAGACCACCTCTTGGAGTGAGACACAAGACACACATCAGGGTGATGGGAAGAGATAGATGTCAAGGGTTCAATTTGGTAGGAAAAAATTCCACGCAGTAGTAAGATGGTGCAAGGTTTCAAAGTAGCGAGGAGATAATTGTCGTGATCCCATAACAGGGCACCATCGAGGAGGTGACTTGTTGAATTGTTTCCTTAAGTGGCAAAAAGAATTACTTTTGATACAAAGATCATTGAAATTCTTTATACCAGCCTAAGGCAATCACAAATGATCGTGTGAACGATTTCGAACGAATGGCATACCCATACCAGAATGGATGATGTGGACTACCTTGTTGAAGACAACACAATGGATGAATTTTGCTTATCACCGGAAATGGATGGGACCCATGACAGGACCACTTTTGAAAATGATCCTAACAACAATTACTGAGAGGACAGCTCATGGGAATTGGCACAATGGCGATGCAAGCTGGGAACAAAATGCAAATGCTGGGAATGATTCTAGTAACTAGGAATAACTCAACGAGAGTGATTCCACCGTTTGAATGGTTATAGCATAATCGAAGAAACTGGGAGCACAAGGATCCGTAAGGAACAACTTCTAGAATATGTTGCACTAAATCCTCATGGAGAAGATGGTCAAATAGCTCAATCAAGATACTACAATGATAGATCTTCCGGCTAGGTGTGTCGGCCAACATCAACCTTGTCGGAACCTACATCATAGCTCTTGGACTAGTTCCAACCATCATATCTGTCTGAGATTCAGATCTGGTTAGAAACAAGATACTTCAGACTCACATGTCTGAAAAGAAGATTTGCAACACAAATCGATGAGATAACGTTGTGAAACTCTCGGAAGATGAACTACGATAGCAAGCTCCAAAACATGAGCTGGTTCTGCTACACACCTGTGAACACACTGTCCTAGACAAGCATGACCACATGGTAGTCTTATAAAAAAAACACTACCGAGTTCCGATTAGGAACCATCATTGCGGAGAGCGAAGTCCTGCGCATGTACCTTTGGGTCCTTAAGGATAGCACTTAAGAACTTCTTTTCCTCGAACAAATCAATCAGTGGCTTGGTGTGCTAGGGATTACACATGGAGTGGAGGTAGCGAGCCTATCAAACCATGTAATACCTCGCACTTGCATGACTGACTTGGGATGATTCCGGAGAAAGCAAAAACAATCTTTCTCAATTCATGGCGGCAACTTGCACCTAATGCACGTGAACTTGGATAAAGTCGCTTCTTACACCAAACTTGTATTTCATGAACGGGACATGAAGATAATGCTTACAAAAGTTTCCAATACTAGCGTGATGTTCAACATGAATCATAGAGGAGCCAAGATGCTGCTGATGGGCTCAATAGAAACTCATCAGAATTTCCATATCACTGGACTTCCACCATCATGTGAACAATGTGATAGTATTGGTCAGACCAAAAGACATAATGGCGTATGCTCGAGGAAACCACCGCAAGTAAGACAACATTATGAATATCGTTGGTTCTGATTTGATTTGATGATAACCCATACTCAAATGAAAGTCTGGACAAGACAATAGATCCAACAATTTATCCCGAGGACCAATCGATGAAGATATCATCTTTCTTCAACACACACTCAAAAGGATAACCCTTAAAATGAACTAAGTCGGAAAAACTTTTATCTTCCAACTCTCCAAGTTGTTGTTTGGCTTAACCAACTAGCTCAGGGGTATCCCACACAGATTCTTGTAGAATGGGTGGTTTGGAGGAAACCCACATGATCACGAACTCAACATAGCGGTCAGGTGACAACCTGGTAATACTTCCGAGAGGATATTCGGAACATCACGAACCACCGATATGTTACTAAGCTCGAGAACAATCTTGCTTTTCAGAGCAAGACGATATGATCAAATAAGCAAGGGGTTGAATAATCGTAACTCATTGATCGAAAAGTGCACCGGAAATAAGGACTAGGTAGCACGAGCAATCCTAGAATAGTGTTTCGACAACCAACACGCTAAGAATGATACTAGTGTCTATTAACTACCAAGCAACATGGTTGCTAGGAGTATTGATTTCACACATCATGGTTCACTTGCCGGCATTCCGGTTGCGACAACACGGGACCGAGGAATGAAAAAAATGATGGCAAGAAGTATCACTGCGTCAAGAATTCATGAGAGATGGTGCAATTCTCATGACAATCCTGACATAAAAGGGGTAATACTCCAGGGTAGAACAGAGCAAAAACTGGGTTGGCATTTGATCTGTAGAACACAACTACTTTGACCCAATCCTGGATATGGATGAGGTACTGGAGTTTGTTTCTCCTAGTCATCCTGAAATAGAATGGCTTAACAGACCACAAGAATAATAGGCATCATTGGACGAATGCACGCATACCCTTGACTATCAATTGATATCCGAAGGTCAGGAAACAACTAAAGAGGGACAACTCAAAGGAACATATAACTTTCTGAGTTGTGGATGCATAGATTAATATGTCAAACCAAGTTCAACAGGTTTCTTCCAGATAACCCATGCAGAAAGGTAGAACTGGCAGAATCACAATTATGAATGGAGAACTCCTCAAGAGTATTCTGGTTGTGATATTTTGGTTCAAAGGAACTCCTGCCAAGGATGGTTCATGGTATTTGGAAGAAGGAAATACCACAGACCTCGAGAACTAATGCAAAGGTTACTAATATCCTAAAGGAACTAGCAAACACTATCGACATGAGGTAAGTAGGGTGAATCTTGGGTCAAGAACCCAGGAGTAGAATGCCTACTACTAAGTGGCATCACGGGATGCTTTCGAGAATGGTGGCCAGAATCATCACACTAGAACACCAAACATGGCTAGATGACTAGATGGTTTCATAAGGCACCTAGGGTCATAATAGTAGCTCCAACATATACGCCGAGGCAAGGGAGTACCTCACAGACCGTGTAGTGTGCTTAATCTGGCCCAAAAGGACATCGGGAACGGAAAGAAAGGATTTGCAAATGCATCAGACTATGTAGAGACCTGGGATGACTCGGACAGCATAACGGCTATAATTGCGCAAAATGATTGAGACATCATGCAAAATGGTGGCATAACCACTCAATACACAATATCAAGGTTCTGAGGCCAGCTATGAACATATGGAAGTAGTAGGAGCTGAACTGAGGCTTAAACCCAACAATCCTAGGCAACTACGGTTTAGTAACACGTCATCCTGAGAGATAGAAGAGAAGCCTAGTTCTTAACCCCGTAGAAAAGATAAGATGACTCAGATCAGAAGGTCATGAGGATAAGGAGTAAAAAGAGCCTTACGTTCCCTTCCACAATCAATTCCCTTACACAAAAAAAGCATTTCTAGACACAACTTCGACCATTTTGGCTTGGTAATCCTACAGGCAGTCAGGCTCTGATACCAACGCTGTCGGGACCCCGATTCCAAGTCACATCGATCTAGCTGGTAACACCTCATATCACTTTGCGGCCTCACGCACGGTATTCCCACGGGTGTCGCCTTACCATGGCCCAGGACCGTTTGTGCCGTTTGGCTCACGTATATGATAGTGTCGCTAGCATCCATATGACAGAGAACCTGGGTCGACATGGCTAGTCATGAACCCAAAGCGGCACTAACCTATGGGGACAGGCATACATGAATCACATCGAGCATGTCGGTCAGGAGTGTGTGAATCCGGGCTGTAGCACTGGGCTAACAGGACTCCAGGAACCCGGGCTGTAGCAGGCTAGGCAGGACTCCGGATGTCACCGCGTGACATTTCCCCGAAGGGACAGACACAGGAACAAAGTGAAACACATGCCGGCCAGTCAAGTGTCCTGAGCAGTAGTGCTGGGCTAACAGGACTCCGGTGAACCGGGCTGTAGCGAACTACTATGGCTCATGGAAGCACTAGACTGCATTTCCCCATAAGAGAGGCTGCCAAGGATAAACAACAAGATTGTCGGATCCCACACATACCAAGCATTTCAATCATACACACAATATGCTCGATATGTGTAAATACAACATGGCATCACAACATAAGTCTACAACTCAAGTATTTATTCATTAGGCTCCAAGGAGCGAGATATTACAAACATGGGTCTCATGACCCAACAATCATAGCATACAATTCAAGCACATGCGGAAGCTTAACATGTCTGAGTACAGACATCTACAAATGGAAAAGGCTAAGAAGCCTGGCTATCTACCAGATCCTGCCGAGGGCACAAGATCGTAGCTGAGGTATCAAGCTAAACGTCGAAGTCCATGTGGAACTACTAGCGAGACTGATGTCTCTCTGCAAAACATAAATTAAGCAAACGTGAGTACAAATGTACCCAGCAAGACTTACATCAGAACTAACTACATATGCATCGGTATCAACAAAGGGGGTGGTGTAGTTTAACTACAGCAAGCCAGCTTTGACTCAGTGGCTAACCTGAACTACGACTGCAAGCAACTCTTTTGAGGTGGTGCACACGAGTCCACATATTCACCATATCAATACACCACTATGGATCCGCTCCCGTCTCCCTACGAGAACGCCATCCATAGCACGCACGCTTATCTTGCGCATTTTAGATTATCCACTTTCACTTGTCTATGAACTGTTATAGGCAACCCAGAAGTCCTTTACTATGGACGCGGCTATTCGAATAGTTTTATACCCTGGAGGGGTGTACTTCGTCACACATGTTTCCACCACTTCGTGTCTGCACACGACATGTGCTTGGCAGACTTCAAGCGAAAGCCGACGTGGGTGTAGACCATGACCTGACTAACCGCACAAGTCTTTAGTCCAGGTTTATCGCCTATTCGGGTTCCATCCGGAAGGAAATCCGGCCGGGGTGTCCTCAACGGACCAAAACGATGTGTACAGGGTCCCGAGACGCCAAACGGGCGCCCAGCATACCCGGCCATGGTGTATCTACCGCATCATAGCCCACCCCTACGGTCAGTGCTACGCACGGCCGCCAACACATAACCTATAAACACCAGAAACTAGTTGCAACTCCTGGACAGAGGACGAGAGGGGTCAATAAGTCGAGCGGGGTCATATTTCAGGGCCCAATGCGTGGTAGTAACTGTTTCATGGATCACAAACACAGAACTCAGTTCCTGAGGACGGCTTCAATGAGACAACCCACCATGTACTCCTACATGGCCTCTCACCGCTGCCTTTACCAAATCGTGTTCACACACTTAGCTCTCAACAGTAGGACATGTTTACACACCTCCGATTAATCCCCGATGAATCAGGCCTGACTCAACTCTAAGCAGTAGCAGGCATGACAAACTAACATGAATGAGTAGGCACATCAGGGCTCAAACAACTCCTACTCATACTAGTGGGTTTCATCTATTTACTTTGGCAATGACAGGTCATGCAGAGGAAAGGGGTTCAACTACCGCAGCATGTAACAGTTGAATCGTTGTTGTCCTAATGTAGTAAAAGAGAGCAGGAGCGAGAGAGTGGGATTGTATCGGAATGAACAAGGGGGTTGTGCTTTCCTGGTACTTCTGAACATAGTATAGCTCTTCATCGGTGTCATCGAACTCATCGTCGAAACCACGTCTATCGAGAGGGGACAACTACCGGCAAACAAAGAGGAACACAATCAATGCAATGCAACAATTAGGATGCATGATAATGTCATGGAAATATGTTGTTGATTGAGCTAATGCAACTAGCAATCATATCAAATGAAGTTGGTTTGAACCAAGGGTTCAAATTCAAACTCCATATGTGCTTATTTAAATGTCAATTATGCAAATTGCCCTGTACAGCAACCCTAGGTTGTTCCAACATGCATGCAAATTCCATAAACAGATTCCTTGAATTTTTCTGATAATTTTTCATATATAATTTATTTCATTCTGAGTTATAGATAATTTTCTATGAATTTTTAAAGTTTTAAACATTTTCTAGAATTTCCTGAATTAAATTAAATCCAGAAAATGTATTACTGCATCAGCATCAGGTCATGCCGACGTCAGCAGGTCAACAGGGGCTAGTCCGGGTCAAACCTGACCAGTGGGTCCCGCATGTCAGTGTCATTAGACTAACTAATTTTTGTTAGTCCTAATTCTAGGGTAATTAGCAGGGCGGGCCCGCATGTCAGTGTCTCATCTAATTAGATAAGTTAATTAACACTAACTAAACCTAACACTAATTAGACAGGCGCCTGGGCCCACACGTCAGGGGAGGTCAAACCCCTGGTCAACCGGGGCTAAACCACCGGCGTTTAGCCGCCGGCGATGACCAGACGCGGCGGAGGGCCGCGGGAACGGCCTCTGGGGCCCCGTTCGCAGCGTGGTTGGGCTCGTTCGAGAGCCCAGACCAGCGCGCGTCGGATGGTGACGCCAGCTGGGCCTGGGGCGGCCGGAGGCGACGGTGGGGAGCTCGGCCGCGGCGGCCGGAGCTCGGCCATGCTCGGGTTCGGCGCTGGGATGCACAACAGGGGCGTGGAGATGGGCTACGGCCTCCTGGGAGTGTGGCAAACGCGGTGACGCGCTCGGTTTCGAGCCCGCGTGGCTGTGGCCACGACGACGGCGTCGCCGGCGGAGCAGAGTGCTCGGGCTCGGTGGAGATGGCGGCTAGGGAGCGCAACCGAGGCGTAGAGGAGGGGGGTTAGGGGCAGGGGCTCACGGTGGATGCAGAGGTGGCCTCGGCGTGCTCGGGGAAGCACCGGAGCGAGCGGGGCGGCGACAGGCATCTCCGGTGGCCAGCGACGAAGACGATGAAGATGGCGTCGATGCAAGACCTCTAGTGAGGCGTGGCTGGACGGAGAGGACGAGGGAGGCGTGGCGATGCTCGTGGACACGTCGGGGAGGCGAGGTGAGCACGGAGGCCGCGTCTATGGCGTACGGCGGCGACGAGCTCCGCTCGGCTTCGGGAGAGCGAGCGAGAGAGGCGAGCCAGGGAGAGAGAGGAGCGGTCGAGGGGTCCAGGGGTCTGCGTGGCAAAGCCAGAGGCGTCCAGCCCTCGGCGTCAAGCAGGAGGTGGCGCACGGAGGAGCGCGCGCGTCGGGCACGCGCCCGTCCTCCTGGCATGGAGGAAGACGACATGGGAGGGGCCAGGCGAGCCGGGCCGCGCAGGTGGGCTGGCCAACTGGGCCGCGACAGGTAAGTCAGGTAGGTTCTCTCTCTCCTCTATTTTCTGTTTTCTATTATTTCTGTAACTTCAGGGCTTTATTAAAAATACCAGGACGTTTCCAAAAATCCTGGAAATAATTGTGGGCTCTGGTTGGAATATTTCCAACAGCCCTCACTTAAGTTCAGAATTAATTGAGCATTCAAAATATTATATAGCATTTAAATGCCCAATTGCAAATAGCATATGATTTAATTCAAAAATCCAGGATGGCCTAGAAATATGTGCATCATTTTTGTCAGAGGTGCTGGACCAATTCAAAAATGATGAACATTTCTAAAGGGCATTTTGGGTATCATTGAAAAGATTTAAGTTTGAACCTGGTTGAATTTCATTTGATGCTAGGGTTTATTATCCCCCATTTCAAATTAAAGAAGTAATTTAGACAATATGCATGGATGCTTGTGCCACTAATTGCAAACAATTCTAGGGCTGTGACAACTCTCCAGTAAAAACTGCCAGCAAATGTCGTGAGCGCTAAAGTTTCTGTTTTTTTACAGCAAGATCGCAAAAACTTCACCCAAGTCTTCCCAAAGGTTCTACTTGGCACAAACACTAATTAAAAGTATAAACCACATCTAAACAGAAGCTAGATGAATTATTTATTACTAAATAGAACCAAAAATCAAGAAACAAAAATATAATTAAGTTGCCTCCCAACAAGCGCTATCGTTTAACGCCCCTAGCTAGGCAGAGAGATTTCAATGATGCTCACATGAAAGACAAGAATTGAAGCACAAAGAGAGCATCATAAAACACGTGACAAACAAATCTAAGTCTAATATACTTCCTATGCATAGGCATCTTATAGGAAAACAAATTATCAAGGTAAGCAAAAACTAGCATATGCAAGGAAGCGGAAAGAAACAATAGCAATCTCAACATAACGAGAGGTAATTTAGTAACATGAAAATTTCTACAACCATATTTTCCTCTCTCATAATAATTACGTGTAGGATCATAAGCAAATTCAATAATATAGCTATCACATAAAATATTTTCAACATGATTCACATGCATGCAAAGTTGACACTCTTCCAAAATAGTGGGATTAACATTAACTAAAGTCATGACCTCTCCAGACCCACTTTTATCAAAAAATTCATAAGATTGAATATTCTCCAAAGATGTGGGATCTAAAGTTGACACTCTTCCAAACCCACTCCAATAATATTGCAAAACTATTATCAATCTCATATTCATCATGGGGCTTAAATAAATTTTCAAGATCATAAGAAGAATCACCCCATTCATGACCATTGCAACAACTAGATGACATAGCAAAACTAGCATCCCCAAGCTTAGGGTTTTGCATATTATTAGCACAATTGACATCAATAGAATTTATAGTAAAATCGTTGAAATCATGCTTTTGATTCAAGGAACTATCAAGTATGGGTGCAAAAGCAATAATCTCGTGTTTAACATAAGGAACTATAGCAAATTCATCTCCATAAATATTGGCATAATGGCTATAAGAATAGCAAGCATCATGTTCATTAAGGGATATTTCAATCAAATCATCGGAATCGGAATTATCTATAGATTCATGCATATCATTATTTTCTTCCAAAGCAACGGTCATTCTCTCAATAAATTCCTTAACATAGGCATTGTGAGCATAGTTTTCATAGCAATATTTAAGTATGTCGGAATTTTCAGATTTGTAGATAGTAATATCATACTTTTCAATCAAAGAAGCAACTTCATGAGCACCCTTAAAAACAACAAATTCTTCAATTTGTTCGATATCATAGTAACTATAAACACCCTTTCCATAAGAAGATAAGATTTCATTATCATTAAACTCACATATGTAGGGAAGGTATTTTTTAGGGTTCTTGGAGCAAAAAGTAAGGTCATAAATTTCACAAAGATTCCAAGCATAGCATAGCAAACTATTTATTTGATACCATAAGAAGTTCCCCTTTTCAGACAAACGATGACGCACAAAATGAGCATGTTCATCTAAAGATTTCCCATCAACTAGGCTAGTTGGGGTTTCAGCACGAGCGCATAAGGATCGAAGATGATCCAAGTAGAACACTTTAAGTGGATCCATATAAATAGATTTTTAGCAAGCAAAGATGCAAGCAAATAGAAGGCACATGGAAACACAAACAAAAAAGATATACGGGAAGAAGGCGAAGAAAAGGCAAAGGTGAAGTGGGGGAGAGGAAAACGAGAGGCAAATGGCAAATAATGTAATGCGAGGGATAAGAGTTTGTGATGGGTACCTGGTATGTCTTGACTTGTGCATAGATCTCCCCGGTAACGGCGCCAGAAATCCTTCTTGCTACCTCTTGACCACTGCGTTGGTTTTCCATTGAAGAGGAAAGGGTGATGCAGCACAGTAGCGTAAGTATTTCCCTCAGTTTTTGAGAACCAAGGTATCAATCCAGTAGGAGACTACACGCAAGTTACCTCGCACCTACACAAACAAATAAGAACCTTGCAACCAACACGATAAAGGGGTTATCAATCCCTTCACGACCACTTGCAAAAGTGAGATCTGATAGAGATAACAAAATAAATATTTTTGGTATTTTTATGATATAGATTGAAAGTAACACTACTAGGAAAAGGCCTACTAGTGGCGCACCAGTTTTGCCTACTAATGGTGCACTACTGGTGCGCCACTAGTACCACGCCACTAGTATTTTTTACTAATGGCGCACCACTGGTGTGCCATTAGTATCTGGTATACTAATGGCGCACCTGTAGTGCGCCATTAGTATGCTTAGAGGTGCGCCATTACTATGGGACTTAGTAATGGCGCACCACATAGTAGTGCGCCATTACTAATAAATTGTTTTCAATTTTTTTAAAAAAAAATCAATTTTTTTATTAATCTCGGGTCACTATGGCTTAATCTCGGGTCAAATCGCACTCCGTGGTCAAACTTCCCAAAAGGTCACCGATCCTCACACTACTCCATCCCAAGCACGCTTAACATCAGAGTTCTATCCAACCCCAGCACCAGCTCACTTCACAAGCACTTGTTGATATATCTAGCATATCAATCCTATTAAACCTTGTTGATGTTTAGGACTTTGTTCATATTCATGAGTGTGATGAAATTTTGAAAAAATATTTCAAACTTCCGTTCATATTACGTATCATATTTTGAAAAAATAAATCCGAAAAAAAATCGAAACTAATTTTTTTTCTATTACTAGTGGCGCACCTAGCATACGGTGCGTCACTAGTAAGTTTGAAATTTTTTCAATTTTTTTGCCTCCAGATCTTAAAAGCCCCATAACTTTTTTCTGTTAGGTTTTTGAGAATTTTCCCAACAACTAGACCACATATCACATGGGAAACTTATTTTCTTTTATTTTTTGAAATTTTCATCATTTTCTTTTAATTTTAAAAAAACTAAAAAGGCGCTCCATCGGGGGGGTGTATGCGAGAGAAATTTTGGACCATGTTAGTAATGGCGCATCGTGGGAGTGGTGCGCCATTACTAGTTGAACTAGTAATGGAGCACCACTCTCATGGTGCGCCATTACTAGTTTTCAAAAAATATAAAAAAATTAAAAAAAATTGAAAAAAATTTACTAGTGGCGCACCGTGGATGTGGTGCGCCATTACTAGTTTAACTAGTAATGGCGCACTATCCCCTGGTGCGCCATTACTAGTTTTGAAAAAAAATTAAAAAGAATTTGAATTTTTTTTACTAATGGCGCACCGTGGATGTGGTGCGCCATTACTAATTTAACTAGTAATGGTGCACTATCCCCTGGTGCGCCATTACTAGTTTTGAAAGAAAATAAAAAAAATCTTGTTACTAATGGCACACCGTGGATGTGGTGCGCCATTAGTATTTGGACACAAATGGCGCACCAATACATGGTTCGCCATTAGTATATAGTAGTGGCGCACCACATGTCTGGTGCGCCTTTAGTGTCAATTTCATCCATAGCCCTTTTCCTAGTAGTGTAAAGATTGCAAAGTAAAATAGATTGGAAACTTACATGATGGAAAATAGACCCGGGGCCATAGGTTTCACTAGTGGCTTCTCTCAAGATAGAATAAGTATTACGGTGGGTAAACAAATTACAGTCGAGCAATTGATAGAAAAGTGTATAATTATGAGAATATCTAGGCATGATCATGTATATAGGCATCACGTCCGCGACAAGTAGATCGAAACGATTCTGCATCTACTACTATTACTCCACACATCGACCGCTATCCAGCATGCATCAAGAGTATTAAGTTCATAAGAACAGAGTAATGCATTAGGCAAGATGACATGATGTAGAGGGATAAACTCAAGCAATATGATATAAACCCCATCTTTTTATCCTCGGTGGCAACAATACAATACGTGCCTTACTGCCCCTGTTGTCACTAGGAAAGGACACCGCAAGATTGAACCCAACGCTAAGCACTTCTCCCATTGCAAGAAATATCAATCTAGTAGGCCAAACCAAACTGATAATTCTAGTATGCCAGAGCCGGATTCTCGCACTTCCCCAAACTGAGCACTTCCCCACAAGACTCCTCTGTTGGATTCTCGCACTACATTGTGTTTGAGAAACGGATGACCGAGACACAGTCTTTCAGTAGCGTTAGCACCTTACGATGGGTAGACAGTACCACCTACATCCCCTACATCTGTTAGTCTACCACTGTAAGAGTTCACACTACTCAATCAACTATGCCAGAGCCCATAATGGCATGTGGCTGCACACGGAAGTTTCTAGTATGAAAAATCTCATGATCCCTTTGAGCCTAGGTGGCAGTTCATAGGAGAATCACACGGAACCCTGAGATTTCCAAAAATACAGGCAACCACTTGATACCCTAGGTGCCTCAATCCACCCTGATGTGAATTTAAGTTGCCACCTTAAGTTAAACCATTAATTAACAATCTCACATATGTCATGGATACACTCAAACCCATCCACGTCTACGAGCATAGCATGGCAATATAAGCAACATAGAAGTAACTCCCAAAGGTTAGATAATAAAACAGGTGATAGGTTCTACCTCATTATCTACTTCCTAATACCCACATGTTATCAATTCCTAACCATGCAATGTTTGAGGGGTGAAGATAATGCATAAAAACTGGGTAATGAAAAGCATGATCAAAGTGTTACTTGCCTTGCTGATGATCCGTGAAACCTAGAGACCCGATGTGGCACGCTTCGCACTCCGGGTACTCTATCGCAAACAAGCAAACATAAAATAAGCAATCAAGCAAGAGCACAGGTAAACTCAAATAAGAGATCTAACCAGAAAGTTCAACTTAAGAACTCCGGTTGGCAAAAGAATCAAATCAAACGAAGCAACAAAACTCAAACGGCGAAAGAAAACAAGCTCCGATTACTAATCTGGACCAAAGTCAAATTTTATAGTTGCAAAATCTTGTTCAAGTTGATTAAACAGAAAGAGGGTTTCGAGACGAAACTCTAGGCGCTTGAATCGCCTGATTCCGACAAACGAGCGAAAAGTTATACTAGAACGAAAATCGGATCAAAAATCACGATCGAAAATAATCGCGGAAAATCTGAGAAAAAGAAAAACTAACGAATAGGCTAACGAACAAACGTTCGCTGTCTGCGACTAAACGGTGAAAACGGATTTAGGGTTTTCTAAAAAAACACGGCGGCGGCGGCTACCTCGACGACTCTGGCGAGGGCGGCGGCGGCGCGGGCGGCGGCTCCGGGCGGCAGGGCGGCGGTGAGCGCGGCGACGTCGGCTGGGCGGCAGCGGCGTCGTCGGCGGCGGCGGTTAGGGTTAGGGTTTGGGGCAGGGCGCGGCTGGTGGGCTCGAGGTGCGGGGCGGTGGCTTATAAGAGGGCCGGCCCGAGGTCTCCTGGCCGGGTACGGCCCGAAGTCGGTTTGACTTTAAAAAAAATCCGACATGCAGAAAAAGAAAGAAAAGAAATGTTAAACGGACTCTAAAAATACCGAAATAAAATTTCCCCGTCCTCTAAAAATAGGCCGGACAAGGTGAACATTTATTTGGGCCTAAAATGCAATTTTGAAAAACGCATTTTTTCCTAATTCAAATAAAATAGCAATAAAACACCAAATAAAATCTTATTTGATTTTTATATTAAATCTCCAATATTTCCTTATTTTGAGGAAGTTATTTTATCCTCTCTCTTTTATTTTTATAGAAGAAATACTTGAAGATAAAATAATTAAAATCAAATGATCTTCTTTTCAAAATTTGAGAAAAACTCAAATATGAAAATAACGAAATTCTCAACCCTCTCCGTGGATCCTTGAGTTGCGTAGAATTTCTAGGATCTAGCCAAAATGCAATAAAACTAGCGGAGTGACCCGCGCATTTGCGCGGCTAGATTTACCTACATATTATTATATGTGTTTTAATTTCAACTCGGTTTGGACAATCCTATACACCTTTTTTTTCCATATAACTACGTCAACAATGCATGTTGACATATATGAGCATGTATGTTGACAATTTTCCTCCATCGCTCCGTACTAATTGTTCTGGAATGAGAACATCAATCTTATACTACTGAAATTGATATTACAAATCAAAATGTGGACTTTATATATATGGAGTTGCCTCTGCCCGGCGATATGAATGTTTCCTCTCACCTTCACGCTATGATGTCAACTTTTTCTAATCTTCACAGTGCGGAAATGGTTGATATCGACATCTATGACATACATTTCTTTGTTTTGTGTTGGCAGGCATGTTGATACATTTGAGATAAGTTACATCGGCAATTTTTCTCAGTCACTACTTGCATGTTACAACAATGAAATAAATTGCCTATTAATTCCAAGTTTCCCCTTTGTAGGTTAAATTCAATATATAAATAACATTATTTCTTGTAAAATTGTTTCATATTTTAGTTATTAATAGACAATGCATAATGTCCATAAGAAAATCAATTTACTGTTCCTTATCTAACAAATACATAAATAGTTGTATCTATACACCCAATAAGAATTTTTCTATAAATCATATTCCAAACTTAGTTGTTGAAGTATTTCATATAAAGTTTGTACAAAGCCGAATTGATAATTCTTATTCGTACTTTCCTATATAAAATATGATTTCATTATATAAAATCAATTTTATTTTTATATAGATTATGCCGCGAATATGAGCTAATTAAGGACTATCTAGAAATATTTGAAGAAAACAAATGTGTTGCATCCATTTTGTTCTGTATACTAAATTTCATATACAAACAATAATTTTCTCCTACATGGACATAATAAGATGCTTATATTTACATATATTTTTGCGGGTCACTTATATTTACATATTTAGCTATAAAGATTTTCATAAAATACTTATATGTCAATAGAATCTGACTTTTTACTGCTAATTTTAGTTCTATATTTAAAATAAATTTGTGTCCTCCAAATTCGACAACCATTGAGAAATAACATTTTTCATTTTAGGACACACCAAGTTAGTCTGATTTACCCCGGAAAAAATAGTCCTATTCAAAATTAACTTGCTTATGTCAGCATGATGTCTCATGGTTTCTTGCCGCTGTATAACCGAATGGCTTTAGAATAGTTCGGTCTCAACTTGTTCTTTGAGATATTGAATCTTTTAAAGCACATTTTCAAATGACTCGCTGAGTATTCTAGCTTAAGGCCCTGATTACCTTGTAGCTGCACGTTGTCATATGTGTGCTCCCTGAATGTCCCCAACGTTTTTTCATCACTTCGGGCCATTGCATATTCTCCGCTAGCGCTTTCTATAGGCTTCTTGTTGGTTGGGCGGTAGAATCGGACTAAAAGTATTTCATCGTGTGAATACAATAGTTTGGCTTGAATTTTGGAAAATATTGACTGTATCCTTCCGTCGGGTGCTGGGATGCATATCTAGTACGGGTACAAAAAAATTCTGAGTACGTATCCAGTCAGAATTTTAATCGGCAATTGTGGCTTCTCGTGTTCACATCTTGCACGTGATCGTGATTGCACATGACGAACGCATGACGGATCAATACGGCAATATACTTTTTGTAGATGAATATATGGCAATATAATAATACTACCTTGTATGCAAAAATCTATTACATCTCGACCCATATTTCCTGATCTGATTTTGGACGTGCCATGTTGCACTCAATTTGTACATGTCAATGATAGATTTATTTTATTGTAAAAAAAGATAGATTTATATCAACTATTTTTTCATAAAAAAGTCGTCCCAGATTTAGCGATTTTTGGATGTAACAGTCCATAGGATTTTTCTTATTTATTCAATGTATTGCATGTTTATCAAAAATTGTGATGCATAACAAATATTCCAATTTGTGTTGACTACCGCTTGGATCAATTTTGTTTGGAGGGGTACTCGCAACTTTATTACTTAAACAATGTTGGGAATGTCGTTCGTTACAATATGTAAAATGCAGTCGGGTGGCACATCAGACCAAACCATCTCTAAATCATTGCTAACCCCCACTTTAGCTAAAACATGAGCAGCTAGATTAGCTGTACGCCGAGCCCCGGTGACCTTGTACTCTTGTGTAGATCTAAGCATGTCTTTGATTTCTTCTGTAAAAGGTCCCAATGCTGAGAGATTCTTGCTTCAGTCATTCAACATAGAGACAACGCTTTTGCTGGCTAGTTCCAGATGAATTTTCTGTACTCCTCTCTGTCGCTAGTTTGACCCCCCTCCTCGCAGCCAACACTTCAGCAACTTGAGCCTTGAGGGTCAGTAGCACTGGGGAAGAACATTGCAGCTCCTCCTCTATAAGCACCTTCATGGTCTCGTAGGATCACAGCACCTCCCCCTTTGTCTTGCACTTTCGACACAGCACCATCTGTATTAACTTTAATCCATCCTTGGTCAGGCTGCTTCCAGTGCTTGACCGATTTCGCCGTCTTGATCATTTTTTGTTTTGTATGCCCCGAAAGCCACTCCCGTACATGATCACAAACGCTTTCTGCCACTGCCCGGGGATCTGCAATTTTCTTGCCATCTCTCGCCTCATTCTTTGCTAACCACAACCCATATAGTCCCTGAATCATGAACTCTCTCAGTGTGGCTTGCGGCAGCGAACCAACTCTGCATCCATGTTGATATTTCATGTTGGGTGCCCTCCATTGGCAGCGGAAGCACCACCGGAGCTCCCTTCTCCTCGCAGAGCAGCTTCCAGAACATGGCAGAATGTGGGCAGGCCCAGGACCTGTGTTGATTGGTTTCTTCTCAAACACATGCGACACAAAAAACAGCCGGCTTGATCCGTCGTGTATGCAGTTCAGTACCAGCCGCAAGTCCGTTCTTCATGAGTCTCCAGTTAGTGGCCAAAGCGCCAGCCAACCTTTGTGCTGCACCACTGTAGTTGAAGATCCCGGCTGTCTGGATTTCAACCCTTTCATGCTCATACGAAGATGATAGGTAGACTTCACAGTGAACTGACAGCTTTGATCAATTTGTCTTGTAAGAAACCGAGTCAAACAATAATTGGTAAATTGAGTACAGTTGTGACTCTTGTTTTGTTAAAGGATCCAACCATATAGTCCGTAGTTTCCTTCCGGCAAGCACGCGATTGATTTTCTTAGTGCGTACGTGATGGGATAAGTAGCTGTGACTTGTAGCTGTTTGCCGTTTCCTGTTTTCTGGAAACTCTGCCAGTTTCCTTAATATATATTCCCACATGATCTATTTCTACCTGTCATGTCATGTCACACGTACGTGATTGATTGGGTTTCTTTTAAAAAGAGAGGTCTTTACATGCTATAGGTTTCCCAAGCATACATGAGACGTGCCTATTCTTTTTTTCCTTTTGAGGTGTAGAGACGTGCCTATTCTTTTATAACTATTCCTATGTCCCTAAGAAAATAAGCCTACGTGACAGGTTAAAACGTTTGTACGTGCCAATATTTTTTTACGTAACGCTTTGTACGTGCCAATATTTTTTTACGTAACGCTTAGATCATTAAATCTTCGCCGATAATATCAAAAATTGATGGTCAAGATAATTTAATATATGTGGATGAACGTAAAGGCTTGTTTGACTCTTATTTTAA
Organism: Triticum urartu; assembly: GCF_003073215.2. NCBI lineage: Eukaryota > Viridiplantae > Streptophyta > Magnoliopsida > Poales > Poaceae > Triticum > Triticum urartu. The sequence goes on along the minus strand of NC_053024.1, from coordinate 710,091,731 downwards.
TTATATAATAGATAGATATGATATGCAGTGATGACCTAATGTATAACATTCCAAATTGAAAATTTGGGATGTTACAAACCTATCCCCTTAAGATGAATCTCGCCCTCGAGATTCGGGTTGGCTAGAAAATAGGTGAGGGTGATCTTTCCGTAGGTCTTCCTCTCGTTCCCAGGTGGCTTCATCTTCGGTATGGTGGCTCCACTGAACTTTGCAAAATTTGATAACTTTACTGTGTGTGACTCGGCTAGCAAACTCGAGTATCTTTATTGGTTTCTCCTCATATGTCAAATCACTATCCAACAGTATCGCTTCTAGTGGCACTGTATCTCTCAGAGGAGTATCAGCCATCTCTGCGTGGCACTTCTTCAACTGAGAAAATGGAACACATCGTGAACTCATGACAATCCTTCGGGTAATTCCAACTTGTAAGCAACTTCCCCCATACGTTCCAAAACTTTGTATGGTCCCACAAAACGTGGCGCTAACTTTCCCTTAACTCCAAAGCGCTTTACTCCTCGAAGGGGAGATACACGAAGATACACTCTGTCTCCAACTTCGTAAACTGTCTCCTTGCGTTTAGAATCCGCATAGCTCTTCTGCCTAGACTGGGCTACCTTGAGTCTATCGCGAATTAGCTTAACCTTCTCTTCAGACTCTTTAATCAAATCCGGTCCAAATAACTGTCGGTCTCCAACTTGATCCCACAACAACGGTGTTCCGCACCTCCTTCCGTACAATGCTTCAAAAGGGGCCATCTTCAAACTGGCTTGGTAGCTATTGTTGTATGAGAACTCTGCGTAAGGACAATTTTCGTCCCAACTAGATCCATAATCTAGCGCACAAGCTCTCAACATGTCCTCCAGAATCTGATTGACTCTCTCGGTATGTCCATCCGTCTATGGGTGAAAAGCTGTGCTGAACTCTAGCCTGGTTCCCAAAGTTTCATGAAACTGATTCCAAAACTTTGAGGTAAACTGGGTTCCTCTATCTGATACAATTGTCCTCGGAACTCCATGTAGACATACGATCCTGATCATGTATATCTTTTTCAACTTAGCACTGGTGTAAGTGGTCTTCACTTGGATGAAATGAGCTATTTTCGTCAAACAATCGACTACAACCCATATCGAGTCATAGCCTGAACGAGTCCTGGGTAATCCTGTGATAAAATCCATGCCTAGCTTATACCACTTCCATTCGGGTATCGGCAATGGTTGCAGCAATCATGCTGGCTTCTGATGCTCTGCCTTCACTCTATGACATACATCACAAACTGCTACATACTCCGCAATATCCTTCCTCATTCCGGTCCACCAGAATCTATCCTTCAAATCCAGATACATCTTGGTATTTCCTGGGTGAATCGAATATGGCGAATCATGGTCCTCTTGGAGAATCAACTTCCTGATCTCTTGATCATTTGGCACATATACGCGGTCCTCAAACCAGAGGGTATCGTGCTCATCCTCCTGAAATCCTTTGGCTTTTCCTTGGCTCATTCTTTCCTTTATATCGGCAATCTCCATGTCCGTCTTCTGAGCTTCTCTGATCTTATCCATCAAGGTAGACTGAATCTCTAAAGCTGCTACATAACCTCTCGGTCATGAGGGTATTGACATGACTCTTGCGGCTCAACGCATCGGCTACTACGTTAGCCTTTCCGGGATGATAGTGCAACTTCATAACATATTCCTTAATGAGTTCCAACCATCTCCTCTGCCTGAGATTCAACTCCTTCTGCGTGAAGATATACTTCAAACTCTTGTGATCCGTGTATACCTCACAATGGTTTCCGATGAGAAAATGTCTCCAAGTATTCAACTCGTGTACTACGGCTGCTAACTCCAAATCATGCGTAGCATAATTTAACTCATGGGGTTTAAGCTGTCGTGAGGCATATGAAACAACTCTTCCCTACTGCATAAGTACGGCTCTAAGTCCTCGACGAGAAGCATCGCAATCCACTTCATAATCCTTGCGTTGATCTGGCAGAATCAACACCGGTGATGTAACCAGGCGTCTCTTCAACTCTTGAAAACTGGCCTCACATTCCTCAGTCCATTTGAATTTGGTGTCCTTCTTCAACAACTCCTTCATGGGCTTTGCAATCTTCGAGAAATTCTCTATGAACCTCCGGTAGTATCGTGCGAGTCCAAGGGAACTCCGAATCTCTCCAACTGTCGTGGGCGACTCCCAATTTGTCACAGTGACCACCTTGGTGGGGTCTACCGCTATTCCTTCTCCGGATATAACATGTCCAAGGAATCCAACTTCCTTCAACCAAAACTCACACTTGCTGAACTTGGCGTATAACTGATGTTCTCTGAGCTTCCCAAGTACTAAATGCAAGTGCTCCTTATGTTCTTCTTCATTCTTTGAGTAGACCAAAATATCATCAATGAACACCACGACGAACTTATCCAAAAACTCCATAAACACCTTGTTCATCATGTTCATGAAATAGGCAGGTGCGTTAGTCAGGCCAAATGACATAACAGTATACTCATATAGCCTGTACCTCATGGTAAAAGTTGTCTTAGGTATATCCTGCTCTCGAATCTTCAACTGGTGATATCCTGATCGCAGATCGATCTTGGAAAACATCTTAGCTCCTTGCAGCTGATCAAACAAATCGTTGATCATCGGTAGTGGGTACTTGTTCTTGATTGTTACTTCATTCAATCCACGATAATCAATAACCATACTTAACGATCCATCCTTCTTCTCCACTAGAAGTACTAGTGATCCCCAAGGTGATGAACTTGGGCGAATATAACCTTTATCCAGTAACTCCTTAATCTGCTTCTTAATTTCCTCAAATCCTATGCGGGCATCCTGTACGGTCTCTTAGATATTGGCCCTGTGTTTGGCAAAAGCTCAATCAAAAACTCATTGTCTCTATCCGGTGGCATGCCTGGCAACTCTGCTGGGAATACATCTAGAAAATCCCTCACCACTGGTACTTCCTCCTGTACAACTCCTGATAAGGAATTTACTTGAGTCCCACTAGTAGAAAAAGGGTCAAACATGAAGCACATTAGTGCCGGTTTGTATTTGAGCCGGCACTAACGTATACATTAGTGCCGGTTCCAACGGCTAGCCGGGCCGCTTTCATTAGTACCGGTTCGTGGCGAACCTTTAGCACCGGTTCGTGCCACGAACCGGTACTAATGAGAGTGGTGGCAGGATGTTGTCAGACTGGGGCCCCTCCAGCCCCTTTAGTACCGGTTCTTGGCACGAACCGGTACTAAAGGTCGTCCTACATAAACCCTTCGTCCACCCGAGCTCGCTCTGTTCTTCCCCTTTCCCCTCTCCTCTCTGTTCTTCCCCTCTTCCTCTCGAGCTCATCACACATTTTACCCAATTTTTTTCAAGATTTGAAGGCCCCCATCCATTCAAATGATCACAAAGGTTAGCAACTTTGTCCTTTCATCTCTCATTGCTAGATTAGCTCTTGCAATGCTTTATATAGTGATTAATTTGTGAGTTTAGTAATTTGGGAGGATATATATATATGTGCTAGTATTTGATTTATATGCAATTTGAGGTCAAAAATAACACTTAGTTTGCATATGTAGGTGTGGTTTACTTAGTGCCTTCTAAATCTCCGTCGTAACCACCGTCGATCGCCCGCACCGTCCCGTCGCCGGCACCACCTTGTGGTGAGCCTCTTGTTCATGAAATTTTATATAAAAATTGATGTTTGTGTGATTTGGATATATAGTTACTCGTATAATTGTCTTACCCGTACGTTGTTTGTTATACATATAGTGCCATGGTTTTGATATCCGTCCCCGTCGGCCCTCGTCCTTGTTATGATTCGGATGTGGTATATATATTCTCTTTCAAAACTAGTTGCATTTCGTGTTTATGACAAATTATGCCCATCAAGTTGACATAGAAATTTTTTCTAGGAGGTATGTGAACCGGAAATTCCAACCGACCCTATTGTCGAGAGGTTAAATTTAGTTGAAAGAGAAAACGAGTACTTGAAAGAAAAATTGAAAAGAATTGAGGGGGAGAAGATGGAATTGGAGTTGCATGTTGCCGATGTCGTCGATGATCACAAGATCAAGATGGAGAAAATGCGCTTGAAGATTAGAAAGATTAGAAAATATGCCATCGATAGTGAGGCTTGGTATCATTATGCTGTTGGATCAATTGTTACCTTAGTTGCGATCTTGATCGCATTTGTTGTTGCATTTAAATGCTTTAGCTAGAGAGTTATTTGTTTGTTGCATTTAAGTGTTGTATGAACTTTATGTATGAACTTGTATTAATTTGGTCTATTCGGTGTTGTGTAATGAAGATGAGCCGGCAATGGATGTACGATGACCGATGCTCTCCCCAGTTCGTTGAGGGCGTGCATACTTTTCTGCCTGCGGGTGAGGCAAACAAGCGGGCGGATGGTTTTATGCCTTGTCCATGTGCTGGCTGTAAGAATGGTCACAATTACTCTACGTCAAGAACCATTCACGTCCACCTATTTAAGTCCGGTTTCATGCCCCACTATAATGTTTGGACCAAGCACGGAGAAAGAGGGGTTATGATGGAAGACAATGAAGAAGAAGAGGACGACGACAACTATCCTGGCCATGGGTTCCCTGAATACGATGATACAACAATGGGGGAAGAAGCTGAGCCGGTAATGCGGGAAGAAGCTGAGCCAGCAATGCGGGAAGAAGCTGAAGAAGAGGCATCAGATGAGCCCGTTGATGATCTAGGTCGGGCCATTGCCGATGCAAAGAGAGACTGCGCAAGTGATTTGGAGAAGAAGAAGTTGCAGCGCATGTTAGAGGATCACAAAAAATTGTTGTACCCGAATTGCGTAGGTGACAAGAAAAAGCTGGGCACCACACTGGAATTGCTGCAATGGAAGGCAGAGAATGGTGTATCTGACAAGGGATTTGGAAAGTTGCTGGTAATGATAAAGGATATGCTTCCAAAGGACAATGAATTGCCCGAGAGTACGTACGAAGCAAAGAAGGCTGTCTGCCCTCTAGGGTTACAGGTGCAGAAGATACATGCATGCCCTAATGATTGCATCCTCTACCGCGGTGAGTACGAGGATTTGAACGCTTGCCCGGTATGTGGTGCATTGCGCTATAAGATCAGCCGTGATGACCCTGGTGATGTCGAGGGCAAGTGCCCCAGGAAGAAGATTCCTGCCAAGGTGATGTGGTATGCTCCTATAATACCACGGTTGAAACGTTTGTTCCAAAACAAAGAGCATGCCAAGGTGATGCGATGGCACAGAGAAGACTGTAAGAAAGACAGAAAGTTGAGAGTGCCCACTGACGGGTCGCAGTGGAGAAAAATCGAAAGAAAGTATGGGAAGGAGTTTGCAGATGATGCAAGGAGCGTATGGTTTGGTCTAAGCGCAAATGGCATTAATCCTTTTGGGGAGCAGAGCAGCAACCATAGCACCTAGCCTGTGACTCTATGTTTGTATAACCTTCCTCCTTGGTTGTGCATGAAGCGGAAGTTCATTATGATGCCAGTGCTCATCCAAGGCCCTAAGCAACCCGGCAACGACATTGATGTGTACCTAAGGCCATTAGTTGAAGAACTCTTACAACTGTGGAATGGAACAGGTGTACGTGAGTGGGATGAGCACATGGGGGAAGAATTTGACCTAAAGGCGTTGCTGTTCGTGACCATCAATGATTGGCCTGCTCTCAGTAACCTTTCAGGACAGACAAACAAGGGATACCGCGCATGCACGCACTATTTGGACGATACCGACAGTATATATTTGGCTAATTGTAAGAAGAATGTGTACCTAGGACATCATCGATTTCTTCCGAGCAGGCATCCCGTAAGAAAGAAAGGCAAGCATTTCAAAAGTGAGGCGGATCACCGGACGAAGCCTCGCCACCGTACTGGTGCCGATGTACATGATATGGTCAAGGATTTGAAGGTGGTATTTGGAAAGGGTCCTGGTGGACAACCTGTTCCGAATGACGCTGACGGACGCGCACCCATGTGGAAGAAGAAATCTATATTTTGGGACCTGCCCTATTGGAAAGACCTAGAGGTCCGCTCCACAATCGACGTGATGCACGTGACGAAGAATCTTTGTGTGACCCTGCTTGGCTTCTTGGGCGTGTATGGGAAGACAAAAGATACACCTGAGGCACGAGAGGACCAGCAACGTATGCACGGAAAAGACGGCATACATCAGGGTCATGCAAGCTATGCTCTTACCAAAGAAAAGAAGGAAATCTTCTTTGAATGCCTGCTCAGTATTAAGGTACCGTCTGGCTTCTCGTCGAATATAAAGGGAATAATAAACATGGCAGAGAAAAAGTTCTAGAACCTAAAGTCTCATGACTGCCACGTGATTATGGCGCAACTACTTCCGGTTGCATTGAGGGGGCTTCTACCAGAAAACGTTCGATTAGCCGTTGTGAAGCTATGTGCATTTCTCAATGCAATCTCTCAGAAGGTAATCAATCCAGAAATCATACCAAGGTTAGAGAATGATTTGGTGCAATGTCTTGTCAGTTTCGAGTTGGTGTTCCCACCATCCTTCTTCAACATCATGACGCACGTCCTAGTTCACCTATGCGAAGAGATTAACGTTTTGGGTCCTGTATTTCTACACAATATGTTCCCCTTTGAGAGGTTCATGGGAGTCTTAAAGAAATATGTTCATAACCGTGCTAGGCCAGAAGGAAGCATCTCCAAGGGCCGTCAAAATGAGGAGGTCATTGAGTTTTGTATTGACTTTATTCCTGACCTTAAGCCGATTGGTGTTCCTGAATCGCGACATAAGGGCAGACTGGATGGAAAAGGCACGCTAGGAGGGGAACAAATAATATGTATGGACGGACATTCTCTCTCTGAAGCACACTACACAGTTCTACAGAATTCCGCCTTGGTGGCTCCGTATATGGATGAACACAAGAATTTGCTACGCTCCAAACACCCGGAGCGGTCTGATGACTGGATTACATGTCAACAAACCAGGAGTTTCGCCAGCTGGTTGCAGACACGTACCATGCATGACACCTCTATTGAAGATGACATGTACTTGCTGTCCCAGTTACCATCTTCGAATATAATGACTTTCAAAGGGTACGAGATAAATGGTAATACATTATACATGATCGCCCAAGATAAGAAGAGCACCAACCAAAACAGTGGTGTCCGCTTTGATGCAGAAACCAAGATGGGAAAGGAAACATATTATGGTTATATACAGGACATATGGGAACTTGACTATCGACGTGGTTTGAAGGTCCCTTTGTTTCGGTGCAAATGGGTCAATCTGACATGAGGCGGGGTAACGGAAGACCCGCAGTACGGAATGACAACAGTGGATCTCAACAATCTTGCGTATGCAGACGAACCATTCGTCCTAGCCAATGATGTGGCACAGGTTTTCTATGTGAAGGACATGTCTACCAAGCCAAGAAAAAGAAAAGATAAGGAAGCGAATGCATCGTACGATGAGCCAAAGCGGCACATAGTTCTTTCTGGGAAGAGAAACATCGTGGGAGTGGATGACAAGACAGACAAGTCAGAAGATTATGAAAAGTTTGATGAAATTGCTCCATTCACAGTGAATATTGACCCGAGCATCCCGTTAAATGATGAAGATTTTTCATGGTTACGGCGCAAAGCGACACACGTGAAGAAAAAGTTTCACACCCAAAGATCTGGGATGTGATCGGCTTCACTATCATCACTTTCTTCTGTGTTTCACACCCAGAAGGGAATCTCTGTAATAGCTAGGGTAGTTAATTATGTGTTTTGGCATTTGAAACGCGAAGAAATTTTATGTGCAAACAAATTCTTTCATGGCTTTACTGATTTTTAAAGTTAAGTTATTCACAAACTAGTGATTCACACTAATTTCAAATAATTCAAAATTTAAACTATTCAAATTTGAAAACTACGGGCACTAACAGAAAGTTTGTAATTTTTTGTACCTAAAGCACAAATATTCACAAAGAAACTCTAAATACACAAAAATAAATAAAGCAAAAAAAGTAAAAAAAAGCCCGCCTACTAGGCCAGAGCGGCCTGCATACGACTAGAAACCCAACCTGTTGTTGGGCCAGGATGCAGGCCCGCAAAGGCCCAGTAGGCCAACAGGGCAGCACAGAACATGTATGCCCAGTAGGCATGCTTTGGAGAGGAGCTCGAGAGAGCTACCGCACGGGGGTTTATAAACCAGTGCGGTCGCCCCTCGGCTAGCGAGGTGGGACTAAACTTGCGCACCACACCTGCGCCAGCGCACCCCCTTTAGTACCGGTTGGAGCCACCAACCGGTACTAAAGGGGGTGCGGTTCCCGCCGCTTGGCCTGGCCAAAATAGGCCTTTAGTACCGGTTGGTGCCTCCAACCGGTACTAAAGGTGCCTTATTTATATACAACACTTACGGAAATTTCATTCTCCCTCTGTTTCTTTCTCTATTTCCCCACTGAAGCACCGCCCGCGCGCCCCGATCGATCGACGTCGTCGCCGTCGCCGCCCCCGTCGCCGTCGCCGCCCTCGTCTCCGTCGCCGCCCCGGGCCCGTCCCCGTCGCGCCGTCCCCGCGTCGCCGCCCCCGCGTCACGCCCCGGCCCATCGTCGCCCCCGGCCGTCGCCTCGCTGTCGCCGTCGCCCCGCTGTGAGCTCTCCCCATCTAACCCCTCTCCCTCGCCCCCGGCGGCCACCATGGGCGCCGCCCCTCCCCGAGCCCATACACACACACACAAGCATGATGAACACACACACACACACACATACACGTACATATGTATGAATTAATGCATGTATATATTAGTATATACGTATTTTGTATGTTTAATTAGTTTAGATTTTTTAGATTATTATTTTTTCACTAGTATATATGTATGAATGCATGTTAGATGGATATAATTAGTGTTTAATTAGTATGGAAATTTTTTATATAATGTTGTTTTTCAGTTTTTTAATGGATGTATAAAAGTTGTGTTTTCTGTTTTTAGTGTTAGATGCTTAATTAGTTTAAATAGCATATAGAATTTTGACATATGCAATGATAGCATAATTAGTGTTATATAGAAATGTTAGAAATTTTAGTTATCAAAATCCAAACATTAAAAAAATGTTACTTTTTGTGGGCATATAGCTAGTATTTGTTCTCGACGATGCCCCGCCCGTATCCTCACCGTCGACCCATCCGCGACGACATCCGACTGACCCATGCCCAGGACTGGGCTCCGCTGGGCTGGCACTGGGAGGTGCTGCCTGGAGGTGCGCGCCGCTTGATGAGGAACCCGGCCCCGGGTCCCGTCCTCGACCCTGATCTCGTTTGGTGGCGTTCGTGTGGGCCAGTTTCGGTGCGGAGGGAGCCGGCCCCGCCGGAGGTGGTACGTCGCCGTGTCAGGGAGGAGGACGAGCACGTCCATCGTTATATGGTTGCGTTAGAGGGCGGCAGGTTCTCCAATACCTGGCAGTTTCTTCAGGGATCTCACTTCAGCTATGATCCTGTGAGGGTTCCTTTTCTTTGGGTGTCCACCGCCCGCGCCGCAGGAACCGCGAGTGTCCTAGATTCTTCAGTAGTATTCGATCTTTAATTAGCTACCTAGCCAGTGATGTACTATTCAATATTATATATTATTTGAGACGATGTATTCGAGATTATATCTATTATTCGAGACGATGTATTCAAGATTATATCTATTATTCGAGACGATGTAATTTGAATACTAAATTGTTTTATATTTCTTTTGGCATAGTTAAATAAAAGCTATGGCGGACAATACCGACAGAGAGGGAGAACAGACCATGTTCGATATGATACGCGGGCCAGATGATGATCAGAATGAAGAAGATTATGACGGCTCCGAATTTCTAAACAACACCGGAGAGGGTGATATGATATTCGATCGCGACGACCGAATTGATGAAGTCATGAACTACGATTATGACAATGACGAAGAACATGTTGATCCTGAAACAACAAAGACCGGCGAGGTATATATATTTATATAAGCAGGCATCTGGTGATCATCACATGTTTTAAATGAGTTGAAGATATATTAACGAATCGATCTTTCTTATTTCAGCCATCTGGATCGAGCAAATCTTCAGGCAACAGGACGAAACGAGGCCCGAACAAAAAGTTGAAGGAGGGCGTAAAGTATAATATCGAGGCAATCAAACCTAATGGCGAACCATTAGCGCCTAAGAAGATTGAGGACAAGTTCGTTCATCAGTGCGGAGTTCTTGTGAAGGACCAACTCCCGATCTCCCTTCAAGAATGGAGAGAGCCAGCAAAGCCACGTCCAGATCTTACTTTTGTCGACGACAGACAAAAAAGTCTGCTTTGGGATACTCTCATGGAACATTTCACCCTACCAGATCATTTCATAGAAGCAGATGTGCAGAAAGTCAAGGACGCTGCTCTTAGGAAGATGGCGGTTGCATTCAAGAACCACAAGAATCGTGAATGGGACAAGTACGTCAAGGGAGGAAGGAAGACTCCAGTATTCGAGGGAACACTAGAGAATCAAAGTGCTCATTGGGATGATTTCATGAAATTCAAGGGTTCAGAATTAGCTAAGGAACGGTCGAGAATAAACAAGAAGAATGCCGGAAAAAAAAGGATAAGTTCCATAAGTTGGGGCCAGGTGGCTACGCAGTGGCAATGCCTAAGTGGGATAAGTCTGAGAAAGAGATGGAGGATGCAGGTGTCACTCCGGTTGCTAAGAGCTGGCCCCCCAGGTGCAGGACTTGGTTCTATGCGCATGGGGGGAGTTGGACCCGAAGACAGGCAAAGTTTCGACGAAGGCATGTCTGAACGGAGCCGACGATAATATACTTGTTGCAATAGAAGAGGCTCGAACGGGGGTGTTCCAGCCCAACAGAGAGAATGACGAGCTTACGCGTGCCCTGGGAAATCCTGAACACCCGGGAAGAACACGAGGCAAGGGCGCTATTCCGTGGTATGAGGGGTTTTCGGACTGGAACGCCGACTACAGAACCCGTCCGAGAAGGAAGATTGCGGAGGAGAAGCAGAGGAAGATGGAGGAGTAGAAGAGGAAGCTGGACTATGAATGCCTTCAAGGCCTAGAATCTGTGCACGCTGACTTGGTAGTCAAATTCCAGCGGCAGCAGGAGCAGATCGACTCACTTAGCCAGCAAAGGGGGTCTCAGTAGCTGCAGCATCTAGAGGATGATCCAGCATTGGATACCACCGCCCCATCCATGCCGAGAAGCAGCGTGGGTTCCGCCCCGTTTGACGCAATGCTGGATAGATACCCCGTGGATGACATCGCGGAGAACACTAACTACGAGCTACACTTCAAAATTAAGAACATATCCTTGAAGGTGGCGGACGGCGTTGCTTATACAAATTCCCCCGATGCAACCTTCCATTGCAACCCGATTCCAGCAGGCTATGCTCGTGTCGTGGTTGATGAGGTGGTGGACCAATATTCGGGGCTAGAGCTTGACATTCCTGGAGGTGACGAGGAGTACACACTCGGAGATGCCAAACATCGTATCATCCTATGGAGAAAGGATTGCATCATCTTTCGAAGGCCACCGACACCGCGTCACCCGACTCCTCGTCGAAGTCCGCCACTGAGTCAGCAGACTCCCGCTCCTCCAAGTCCACCAACGCGTGAGGCCACTCCTCCTCCTCCAAGTCCGGCAAAGTGTCAGGCCACTCCTCCTCCAAGTCCGACACAGCGTCAGACGTCCACTCCTCCTCCAAGTCTGGCACAACCTCAGGCCACTCCTCCTCCAAGTCCGGCACAGCTTCAGGCCACTCCTCCTCGTCCAACTCAGCCCCATCAGCCGTCTCCGCCGCCTCAGCAATCGCAGAAGAGACACCCCGCAGCTATGGTGCGTAGCGGTACGAGTCAAGGTCATAGTACAGGAAGTACAGGCGGAGGCAAGTGATATAAATATGGTCCAAACCTCACTACTCCTCTTCCTAAGAGGGCTTACGATAGGACCGAGGAGCAAACCAATGCCATAGTGCGGGCAGAAGTCGACGCCCATTTTGGACCGAAACCGCCACTGCCTTCAAGGGAGAAAGTGCCTGTGGAAGTAGTTGACCACTTCATTCGTATGGCTCAACCACTAGCTCCTAAGCCTGTTGACACAGACTATGAGCGCCACATCAGGAAGTTACATCGACAACGTCTACAGAAGGAGGCGAGCTTGAGCTCGAGCAAACAACAAGCAGCTGTCAAAAAATGCGGGAAAACCATTGCCCAGCTGGGAGAACAGGCGGCGCAATCGATCCCCCCGCTTGTTGTGCTACCAACAACACGTGACAGTACGTGCGCCCAATATTATTGTGGGCAAACAGTTTACGTTCCCGAGGTGGGCGATGTGGTAATAACCTAGGAGCATATAATGCAGGCTGAAACTCTCAACATCACTGTTGGACAACTCCTCGAGATCGAGGACATGCCTGTGCTTACAGAGGAGGAAATAAAACGGAAATATGCCCGGGGCCAACCTTTGGTCAAGCCAGAAGAGGTCAAGAAGCTCCCAACGAGAATGTATGAATTGCATCAATGGTACATGGACATTACCAAGAGATCCGATCGAGAGTCCCTCATGGTGCAAGTCAAGAAGGATCATTACTACCATCAAAAACATGTGACCATTGAGTATTCTGAACTGTTTCAGTTATACAATCAAGACGCACTCGACAAATCTATCGTCAGTTGCTATTGTCTGTAAGTGATTTCTTTCTGTAATTTAAGTCTCAAGCTAGCTGTAGTGTTCCTTTTGATCAATCATTACCTGTAATTATCCTCACTATATTATTTTCTGTGGTATTATGCAGGATGAAGATGTATGAAAGGAGAAAAGGTGGACGCTATGGCATTGGGTTCATTGACCCAAACACCGTTAATGAATACACATGGAAAATAAACAAGCATCATGAAAAGCAGGTAGAGGACAGCATGCTAGAGTTCTTGAAGCGCCTCAAATACAATGAAGATATACTACTTCCTTACAACTTCCAGTGAGTCACACTTTCTTGTACTACAAATTCTCTGTTTTTGCCTACTAGCTAGCTACATGTTTTTGCTTACATATGCCCGCTTAATTAAGACATGCAAACGTGTGTGCATGCAGATTTCACTGGATCTTGTGTATCATTAAAGTTGACGCTGGAACAGTTGAAATACTGGACTCACTACTCAAAGCAAATAGTGACTATAACATCTTGTTTGGGATAGTCAACAGGTAATTTCAATCATTATTAACTATATATCTCGGCCTATTTAGTTCGTCATTTCATGATATGAACTATTTAATAACCCCTTTATTCATTTTCTTTGTCGGCGGGCAGGGCTTGGGCAAGGTTCATCAGCGTCACGGAAGGCGAATGGAAACGACAGCTGAAATGGTTTCGACCCAAGGTAAGTCATTAAGTAGTACTAGCTAGCTAGCTAGCTGCCATCTCTTTAATTATCATGCTTGATTAATTATTATCTGATCAAATTAAATTCCATTCTCGTAATAAAGGCCCTGAAGCAGGCGCAGGGGACTGATCTGTGTGCATTCTGCGTTTGCGAGAACATTCGCATGATGGCGTCCGAAAGGAGCAGATCTCAAAGACAGGAATGGGTACGCTTGTCAGAACACTATTCACAATTTTTACACCATTATCGATATCTAGTCACACAACTAATACACATGCATATTGATCTCCTTCTTAACAGTTCACAGAGGTGCGGGACAAGCTCCTAGAAACAGAGCGCGTAGAAGCACTTCAAGAGGAAATAGCGGGATTTTTGCTCGACCAGGTCCTAAATCCGAAGGGAGAATACTATTACCCGCTACCGCCCCCATCGACCAGGTGATGAACCACTTTCAATTTTCATCGTGCTCCGAAGGCACCAATTAGGCTAATGCCACTGGCTCCAAAGGCAACATGCATATGTAGGAGAAATTGTATATAGCTATACATGTGTGTATGTGTGAATTAATATGGTGGTTTGTGAGACATTGATGATATATATATGATAGGTTCTACTAGAAATTCTATTTATATATATATATATATGCATCACGTGTACAATGTGTAGTATCGTAAAATACCAGCAAACGAAAAAGAATTAAAATGGAAAACACAAAATTAAATGAAAAAGAAATCATAAAACCAAAAAACCCCGAACATTTTAGTACCGGTTGGTGTTACCAACCGGTACTAAAGGGCTCCCGGCCCCCGGACCTGGCTCGTGCCACGTGGTTTCCCTTTAGCACCGGTTCGTGCTGAACCGGTACTAAAGGGGGGGGGCCTTTAGTGCCCACACTTCAGTGCCGGTTATGGAACCGGCACTAAAGGGCCTTACGAACCGGTGCTATTGCCCGGTTCTGCACTAGTGTCCTAATCAGCACATGCCGGGATACATACTTGATCCTTCTTCCTTCTGGGGTGGTGAGCAAAATTGACTTACTGGCGCAGTCAATGTTCCCTCCATACTTCGATAACCAATCCATGCCTAATATCACATCCAATCATTGTGACTCCAATACTATTAGGTCTGAGGGGAACAAATAGTTACCAATCCTTAATGGTAACCGCTCACACCATAGGCTAGCCATATACTCTGCTCCTGGCGAGGTTACTAACATGGGTGACCTAAGGGCTTGGGTTGGCAGTTTAAACTTATCCACAAATCCCCTTGATATGTATGAATGCGATGCACCAGTATCAAAAAGAACGACTGCAGTAAATGACTTAACCAAAAACTTACCTATTACTGCATCGGGCTGGTGTTCAACCTCCTCCACGTTAACGTGATTCACTTGTCCCCTGGTGAAAGGGTTGGGCTTCTTCCTAGAGCTTCCATTGCCGTTTCCGTTTTTGGCTTCAGGACATTCATTGGCGTAATGTTCCGTCTTCTGGCACTTGTAGCAAGTAACGTGGCTTAGATCTTTCTTGGCGGGCGTTGCCGGGTTGGAACGATTCTGTCCGCTGCTTCCTCCATTACCATTTCCATTCCTGGGGCCACTATGGTTGTGTGAACTTCCTCCATTATGAGTGTGGCCTCCATGGTTATGGACAGGTCCTCCCGAGTTCGGGGTGAAACGGGGTCTCTGCTGAGCTCCAGAATTATACTTCCCTTGTTCATACTTCCTCTTGCGGCTGTCAATCTGCTGCTGCTTCCCTTCAAGCATGAGAGCTCTATCCACCAACTCCTGGTAGTTATTAAAATTGGCCACCATCAACTGCATGCTCAGCTCATCATTCAGTCCTTCCACAAACTTCTCCTTCTTAGCTGCATCCGTAGCAACGTCATCTAGGCATAACGTGCTAGCTTACTAAATTCATCCACATACTGGCCTACAGTGCACCCTCCTTGGCGTAAGTTGCGAAACTCACGCTTCTTCATGGCCATAGCTCCTACTGATACATGGGCAGTGCGAAAAGCTTGCTGGAAGTGGTCCCATGTAACAATGGCTATAGGATAGGTGACAGTGTAATTCTCCCACCATGAGGCTGCTGGTCCATCCAATTGGTGTGCGGCAAAACTCACCTTCTCAGCATCTGTACATCCTGCGGTAGTTAACTCCCTTCCAATCCTACGGAGCCAATCATCTGCAACTATCGGCTCGGTGCTACTGGAAAACACCGGCGGCTGCAACCTCAGAAAATGGGCTAAATTGTCAACTGGGTGGTGGTGGTGGGTTGTTGTTGTTGTTGTTGTTGTTGCCTTGGTTCTGAACTAACAACTGCATCAAGGTATTCTGCTGTTGGATCAACTGAGTGAGCTCCGATGGAAAGGTAAATCCAGGGTCACGTCTCGGAGGCATCTGAGGGTTTAGAGGGAAGAGAAATAGAATAGAAGGAGGTCTAGTGAGAAAACACTACCCATATGCACATGAGACAAACACAATCATATCACTCAATCAATCAAAGGCATACAATCGGTCTATAACTATCGTTACAAAGTGCTTGGACTATACTATTTACATGGTGGAATACTACTACTGATATGGTGGTCGAATAAAAATATTGTTCGGTCGAAGACACCATGATATCTGCTCCAGCTTCATCAACATAGTCATCATCACTATCGTCAGGGTCCGAGTCGGTGTCGTCTATGATGATGTAGTCCTTCGGACGAATCTTCTTGGGTTCGTCGTCTTCTCCTCCTGGCACGGGGTCTCCCATGAATAGTCCTAGCTTCCTTTCCAGGTCGTCATTCTTCTCCACTAGTACGACGATTTCTTCCTCATAATCTTCGCGAGTAGCCTTGAGTTCTTCCTCCAATTCCGTAATCCTTGTCATCGCCTTCTTCAAATCTATCATGCCTGCGCACATCTGATTCTCCTGGCGACGAATGTGCTGGTTTAACTCCTGGATGAAGGCGGCAACATGATACGTTGCAGCCTGAAAACGGGTCAGCACATGGAATATGCTGGCAATGTAACACAAGAGAGTAATGAACAGAATAATTCTATCACTACATGTATATATGGCTGGTGGAGGCTGTATGGTTAATAGGTTTTGCGAAAAGCCAATTTTCCCTACTGCAAATGAATATATTTTATTTAACTACAAAGTTGGTTGGAAACATTGAGAATGGTAAACCCCATATCAATCCCAATTGAAGGTAATTAATAACCCAACAAAATTAATTTGGAGTGATGAGATCAACATGATAATCCAAGAACCAGATACTCAAGATGTCCATAACCGGGGACACGGCTAACCATGATTAGTTTGTACACTCTGTAGAGGTTTGTGCAATTTTCCCCACAAGACTCGATATCCTCTGTTGGATTTCTTGCACTACATGGTGTTTGAGAAACAGACCACCGAGACACAGTCTTTCAGAAGCGTTAGCACCTTACGATGGATAGACAGTACCACCTACATCCCCTACATCTACTAGTCTACCACTGTAAGAGTTCACACTAATTAATCAACTATGCCAAAGCCCATAATCCCTTTGAGCCTAGGTGGCAGTCTACCACTGCACACGGAAGTTTCTAGTATGAAAAATCCCCTACATCTACTAGTCTACCACTACACATGGAAGTTTCTAGTATGAAAAATCTCATGATCCCTTTGAGCCTGGGTGACAGTCCATAGGAGAATCACACGGTACCCCGAGATTTCCAAAAATACAGGAAATCACTGGATACCCCAGGTGCTCCAATCCACCCAGATGTGAATTTAAGTTGCCACCTTAAGTTAAACCATTAATTAACAATCTCACATATGTCATGGATACACTCAAACCCATCCACGTCTACGAGCATAGCATGGCAATATAAGCAACATAGAAGTAACTCCCAAAGGTTAGATAATAAAACAGGTGATAGGTTCTACCTCATTATCTACTTCCCAATAGCCACACGTTATCAATTCCTAACCATGCAATGTTTGAGGGGTGAAACTAATGCATAAAACTGGGTAATGAAAAGCATGATTAAAGTGTTACTTGCCTTGCTGATGATCCGTGAAACCTAGAGACGCGATGTAGCACGCTTCGCACTCCGGGTACTCTATCGCAAACAAGCAAACATACAATAAGAAATCAAGCAAAAGCACGGGTAAAACTCAAATAAGAGATCTAACCAGAAAGTTCAACTTAAGAACTCTGGTTGGCAAAAGAATCAAATCAAACGAAGCAACAAAACTCAAACGGCAAAAGAAAACAAGCTCTGATTAGTAATCTGGACTAAAGTCAAATTTTAAAGTTGCAAAATCTTGTTCAAGTTGATTAAACAGAAAGAGGGTTTCGAGACGAAACTCTAGGCGCTTGAATCGCCTGATTCCGACAAACAAGCGACAAGTTATACTAGAACAAAAATCGGAACTGAAATCGCGATCGAAAATAATCGCGGAAAATCCGAGAAAAAGAAAAACTGACGAACAGCCTAACGAATGAACGTTCACTGTCTGTGACTAAACGGAGAAAACTGTTCGTTAAAACGAACATACGGACGGGCGTTCGCTAAATAACTAAACCGGAAAAAATAAACCGAACCATATCTAGAAAAACGGATCTAGGGTTTTCTAAAAAAAACCGACGGTTTTCCAACGAAAATCGCGGCGGCGACGGCGACTACCTCGACGACTCCGGCGAGGGCGGCGCGACTATGGCGGGGCGGCAGCGGCGGCGGCGGCAGCGGCGGCGGCGGCGGCGTCGGCGTCGACGGAGCGGCGGCTCCGGGCGGCAGGGCGGCGGCGAGCGCAGCTGCGTCGCCGGCGGCGGTTAGGGTTAGGGTTTGGGGCGGGGCGCGGCTGGTGGGCTCGGGGTGCGGGGCGGCGGCTTATAAGAGGGCCGGCCCGAGCTCTCCTGGCTGGGTACGGCCCGAAGTCGGTTTGACTTATAAAAAAATTCTGATGTGCATAAAAAGGAAGAAAAGAAATACTAAACGGACTTCAAAAATCCCGAAATGAATTTTCCCCGTCCTCTGAAAATAGGTCGGATAAGGTGAACATTTATTTGGGCCTAAAGTGCAATTTTTGGAAAACATATTTTTTCCTAATTCAAATAAAATAGCAATAAAACTCCGAATAAAATCTTATTTCATTTTAATATTAAATCTCCAATATTTCTTTATTTTGAGGAAGTCATTTTATCCTCTCTTTTTTATTTTTATAGAAGAAATACTTGAAGATAAAATAATTAAAATCAAATGATCCTCTTTTCAAAATTTGAGAAAAACTCAAATATGAAAATAACGAAATTTCCAACTCTCTTTGTGGGTCCTTGAGTTGCGTAGAATTTCTAGGAACTAGCCAAAATGCAATAAAATATGATATGCAATGATGACCTAATGTATAACATTCCAAATTGAAAATTTGGGATGTTACAGAGGGTGGGGGCGCGCCCCCTTGCCTCGTGGCCTACTCGCTTATTTCTTGATGGCCACTCCAAGTCTCCTAGATCACGTTTGTTTCAAAAATAACTCTCCCGAAGGTTTCATTCCGTTTGGATTCTGTTTGATTTTCTGCGAAACATTGAAATAGGCAAAAAAAACGTCAATTTGCACTCGGCCATTGGTTAGTAGGTTAGTCCCAAAAATAATATAAAAAGGTAAATTAAAGCCCATTAAACATCCAAAACAAATAATATAATAGCATGGAACAATGAAAAATTATAGACATGTTGGAGACGTATCAAAAAAGATCATAAAGCTCCTTAAGAGATGAATCCTCACTCCCGAAATATTAGGAAAATCCAAAAATTGTACCTTGAGAGATGAATCCCCAATGCAAATGTCATGCCAAAATTTAACACTAGACCCATTTCCAAATCTACATATTTGAAAGAGCTTAGAAGTAGTCAAAGAACAAATTAGTCCCTCTAGAAGAGAGAACAAACACCTCGTTTGGACAACAAAATCAGTTTAGGGGTCCCATATTTAAAATTGAAAGTTTTTTCCAACTCTTATCCTCCAACAATATATCTCTTCCCCATGGACATAAGCTTTCTCCAACATTTGAGTGAAAACATGGGCAACCAAATTAAAGAGAATGGGGAATAAATATAACCTTCTTCTAAACCCTTACCACTAATAATGTAAGGTCAATTCCATTAGTGTCAATATTCCTGACACATAATTAACCTTGAAAGAGAACCAACTTAATCCACCCAATCCACTTCTCACCAAAACCTACAGATGCAAGAACTTCCAAAGTGAATCCCCATCTTACACTATCATAGACCTTTTCATAGTCAAGCGTAAGAACAAGGGGACTATTTTTAGAAGAGTTCTCATGATAACTTCATGTTCCATAACCACACTTTCAAATATAAATCCACATGTATTAAAAATTTGTTTGATTAGTAGAATTCATTCCACCAAAAAAGAGGAAAGCATGTTAGTCATGGCTTTAGTAAAAATCCTAACACTACAATTACTGGGACTAATAGGTCTAAAATTACGTATATTTTTAGCATTGCTCTCATTGGGAATAAGAGTAATAATATATAAGGTACGCATATATAGTTGTAAAGAGCCAAATTCAAAATCTTTAACAAGGGTTATTAAAGCAGGAAAGAAAGACCATCTCCTCCAATAGCCCCATGATAATAAGATCTTACAACATGGCGTTTGACGACGCACATCGTGGATTTCTCCATCGTGTAGGTGATGAATTGGTCGTACATTATCCAGGCACTCACCATCCGCCATGTAAGCCCGATGTCCCTCCACATCATTGGTGTTAGTGCTTATCCTACTACAGAAGAAGTGGTCCACCGACTCACTGAGCTCCGGTGCACCATGAACATGCCCTTTTCCTAGAAAAAGGTCCTCGGAGACAGCCTGGATGTGCTTTAGACATAGATGTTGTAGGTCCTCCCTAGATTGCTGTTGGTTGTGAATTCCATCTGCAAGTTCTGTCGCCTCCTAGTGGACCCAGAGGGCACGCCCACGTCCCTCCTCTAGCCAATCGAAGTCGTGCTTGGTTGGGTCCGCCATGGAGCCTAGGATGTTCATGATCATGAAGTAGAAGAGACATACCACAACAATTCCAAGTTGTCTGTGCAGTTTAGCAACCCGCTCTTTGATACGTCTCCAACGTATCTATAATTTTTTTACTATTCCATACTTTAATGGTATTAATCTTGGATGTTTCATATGCAATTGTATATCATTTTTTGGGACTAGCCTATTAATCTAGTGCCTAGTGCCAGTCGCTGTTTTTTTTGCTTTTGAGGAAATAGATATCAAACCGAGTCCAAATGCATAAAAACTTTGGATTAAGTTTTTCTAGACTAGAGGAGACCCTAGAAGGTTGGGGAGAAGACCTAAAGAGTCACGAGGGAGCGACAAGCTCAGGAGGCGCACCCCCAGGTTGTGGGCCCCTCATGGCACGTCTTTACCTAATCCTGCGAATATAAATTCTAAAATATTCCCCTAACATCACAAAGCCACCCGAAATACTTTTTCCACCGTCACAGGTTTCTGTTCCCACGAGATCCCATCTGGAGGCCTTCTCCGGCAGTCCGCCGGAAGGGGAATTGATCACGGAGGGGATCTACATCAACCTTACTGCCCTTCCTATGATGTGTGATTAGTTTACCACAGACCTAAGGGTCCAGAGACAGTAACTAGATGGCTTCTTCTCTCTCTTTGATCTTCAATACAATGTTCTCCTTGATGTTCTTAGAGATCTATTTGATTTAATGACTTTTTGCGGTATATTTGTTGGGATCCGATTAACTGTGAGTTTACGATCAGATTATCCATGAATATTATTTGAGTTTCCTCTGAACTCTTTTGTGCATGATTGTTATCGTTTTCTATTTCTCTCTGATCTATTAATTTGGTTTGGCCAACTAGATTGATTTTTCTTGCAATGGGAGTGGTGCTTTGTGACGGATTCGATCTTGCGGTGCTCAATCCCAGTGACAGAAGGGGACATGGCACGTATTTGTATCGTTGTCATTAAGGATAAAAAGATGGGGTTTATTCATGCGTCAGTTTATTTTGTCTACATCATGTCATCTTGCTTAAGGCTTTACTATGTTCTATATAAACTCAATACTCTAGATGCATGTTGGATAGCGGTCGATGTGTGGAGTAATAGTAGTTGATGTAGAATCGTTTCGGTCTACTTGTCTCAGACATGATGCCTATATACATGATCATTGCCTTGGATATCGCCATGATTATCTGTTTTTCTATCAACTAGCATAGTGGCCCTCTCGATATGCGGGCTAGAATTGTATAACGTTTTTAATGAGAACATATTATTTGATTTGTTTAAAGAGAAAATGGAACCAAATGTGATATGTTTAAAAATCTAAGATTTGTACAAACATAGTTCTTTTTTAGGTATGGTACTTTTTTTATGAAGACATATGTTATCCATTAATCACTTTAGGTCTAATTATGCATGTCGTACTAACCATCTTCTTTATGATTTTCGAGGGCATCATGATTAACATGACTTAAGTGATACTCATGTTGCACTATTCAAAATAGTATAGTTCTATAGACATGTGAATTGTTATCTTAAATGAGATATGACAATAGAGAAATATCTTTAATCAATTTTTACTTGTGGATAAATGTTGTACTAATTATAGAAACACGCCATATCATGACCATATGCATCATTTTCTTTTTAGGACGAAACTTAATAATTACTGGTAGTAACCATCGACAAATTGTGCTATGTGGGATATTTCTAGATTGGTTGTTCGTTTTCAAGTTAATTGGCTTATGGGTAAAACTTACGATAACTATCAACCACACTAAGCTTTAACCCGAAGACCAGACACTACATACTTGCGCTCTCCATGTTTTCTAAGAAGGACAAAAATAAGTTGTTATATAATCGTTAGTGTCTTATCATGTAAGTATCTCATTAAACCATTATATGTAAAATTACACAACATCTGGAAGACATAGCGTGTGTGCAAAAAGCATCTTGTGTGGCGCCGTAATAAAGAGCACATGTAAAGTCTAGGGACATGCAATGTAGAAAACACAGTAGGGAACTAAATAATGTACCTCATATTCAACTGCTATTGTGTATTCAACGGCCTTCCAATATACGCCTTTACATATGTACCATCAACATAATCACACACTATATTTATTACACAAAGGCAAAAAAACCGAACCATACAAAACTATGCATGTGAAATAAGTTGTTATATAATCGGTAGTGTCTTAACAAGTAGTTATCGCATTAAAACATTTTATATAAAATTACGCAGCATCTGGAAGACATAACGTGTGCACAAAAAGCATCTCGTGTGGCGTGGTAATAGGTAACACTTGTAAAGTCTAGATGGCCTGCAATCTAGAAGACACAGTAGGGAACTAAAAATGTACCTCATATTAAACAGCTATGGTGTATTCAATGGCCTTCCAATATACGCCTATACATATGTACTATCAATATAATCACACACTATATTTAGTAGACAAAGGCAAACAAAAAAAAGAACCATACAAAACTATGCATGTGAAATTCTGAGATAACTATTAAATAATTGATAGATTACATACAGATCTGCACTTGTCTGAAAATTGTGACCCGTTCTGCAAAAGGAGGCAAGAGAAAAACACTAGTGCAGAACTAGGCTATGGGACCAGTTCGTAAGGCACTTTAATGCCGGTTCTGCGTGAACCACCGCTAAAGGGCCACCACGTGGCACGAGCCAGCGCCGGGGGAGGGGAGATGTTTAGTACCGGTTCGTAACACCAACCGGTAATAGAAGTATTAGGGGGTTTTGGGTTCATGATTTCTTTTTCCTTTAATTTTATGTTTTCCATTTAATTGTTTTTCATTTGCTAGTATTTTACGATACTACATATTGTACACATTATGCATATATATATAAATAGAATTTCTCGTATAACCGATCATATATATATATATATCATCGAATAGCTCACACCACCATTCACACATACACATGTATATATATATACAATTTCTCCTACATGGAGGCATTACTGCGATAGCGGCGGTAGTAGCGGTAGCGGGTAATGGAATTCTCCTGTGGGATCTATGACATGGTCAAGCAAAAATCCCGCTATTTCCTCTCCAATTGCTCATATGCGCTCCATTGGTAGGAGATTCTCCCGCACCTCAGAGAACTTTTAACAAGGAGATCAATATGCATGTATTAGTTGTGTGATTATATATCGATAATGATGTAAAAGTTGTGAATAGTGTTCTGGCAAACGTACCCATCGCTGTCTAGCATTTCTGGTCCTTTCGGACGCCATCATGTGAATGTTCTCGCAAACGTAGTATGCACATAAATCAGTCCCCGGCGCATGCTTCATGACCTTTACGAGAATAGAATTCAATCAGGTACTAATTAATCAAGCATGATAATTAATGGTATTGAAACTAGAATTAAAAAGATGGTAGCTAGCTAGTAGTACTTAAAATTACTTAGCTTGGGTCGAAACCAATGCAGCTTTTCTTTGAACGGGCCTGGAACCGCTTTGATGAACTTTTGCCAAGCCCTGCCCGCCAGCAAAGAAAATGAATAAATTGGTTATTAATTAGTTGATATCAGGAAATGACAAACTAAAGAGGCGGACATATAGTTCAATAATGATTGAAATTACTTGTTGACTATCCCCTTCACGATTGAGTAGTCTTTAGATTCTTTAAGCATTGAGTCCAGTACTTTAACTGTTCCTTCATCAATTGTAATGATTAACAAGATCCAGTGGTATCTACATGCGCATATGTTTGCATGTATAAATTAAGCATGCATGTGCATAACACTCATCAACTAACCCTAAACCCTATACACTTATTAACATCTAGCTAGTAAGCAAAAACATAATTTGTAGTACAAGACAGTGTGACTCACTTGAAGTTGTAAGGAAGTAGTATATCTCGATTGGTATTGAGGCGCTTCAAGAACTCTAGCATTTTGTTCTCTACATCCTCTTGATACCATGCATATGACCATGTCTCTTCATTAATGGTATTTGGGTCAATGAACCCAATGTCATACCGTCCACCTTTCTCATTTCGTACATCTTCATCCTGCATAATACCGCATAAAAGATTATAGTGACGATAATTACAGGTAATGATCAACGAGAGCACTACAGCTAGCTTGAGACTTAAAATACGAAAAGAAATCACTTACAGACAATAGCAACTGACGATAGATTTGTCGAGTGCGTCTTGATTAAATAACCAAAACAATTCTGTATACTCAATAGACAGCGCAGTCCCATGGAAGTAATACTCTTCCTTGACTTTCACCATGAGGGACTCTCGATTGTGAGTCTTGCAAATATCCATGTACCATTGATGCAATTCATACATTCTCGTTGAGAGCTTCTTGACCTCCTCAGGCTTGACCATAGGTTCACCGCGGACATATTTCCGTTTTACGTCCTCTTCTCTAATCGTATCCATGGGCTCGATCTCTAGGAGTTGTCCAATAGTGATACCGAGCTCTTCAGCCTGCCTTTTTTACTCGTCGGTTATAACCAGCTGACGGGCGCCGGTACTCTCATGTGTTGGTACAACAAGCGGGAGGGTCGATTGCGCCGCCTGTTCTCCCAGCCGGGAAACTGTTTTCCCGCATTTTTGCCAGCTGCTTGGCTTGAGCTCGAGCTCGACTCCTTCTTTTGTTGTGCTCGATGTTCCTTCCTGAGTTGGCACTCATAGTCTGAGTCAATAGGCTCGGGAGATGGGATTTTTTCCATACGAATAAAGTGGTCAATGATTTCCTTAGGCACTTTCTCCTTTGGCGGCAGTGCCGGTTTCAGTCCAAAATGGGCGTCCACTTGGGCCTTCACTATGGATGCGTTTTTCTTCTCGGTCATGTCATAAGGCCTCTGCTGAAGAGGCGCGAGGCTTGGACCATATTGAAATCGCATGCCTCCGCCGCCTGTACCTCTTATACTACCTCGACTTGTACCGCTACGCACCATAGCTGCAGCGGCTCTCTTCCTCTGTTGTTGAGTTGGCGGAGGCTGACGTGGCTGACTTGGCTGACTTGGAGGAGGAGGAATGGGCTGACGTGGTGCCGGACTTGGAGCAGGAGGAGTGGCCTGACGCGGAGCCAGACTTGGAGGAGGAGGACTGGACTGACGCGTTGGCTGACTTGAAGGAGCAGGATTGTGCTGAGGTGGTGGCTGATGATCACTTGGAAGAGCGGAAGATTGCTGGCGTGGTGGCGGACTTCAAGGAGGAGTCGGCTGACACGGTGTCGGTGGCCTTGGAAAGATGATGCAATCCTTTCTCCATAGGATGATACGATGTTTGGCCTCTCCCAGTGTGTGCTCCTCGTCACCTCCAGGAATGTCAAGCTCTAGCCCCGAATATTGGTGCACCACCTCATCAACCACGACACGAGCATAGCCGGATGGAATCGCGTTGCAATGGAAGGTTGCTTCGGGGGTATTTGTATAAGAAATGGCGACCGCAACCTTCATGGACATTTTCTTCATTTTGAAGTGTAGCTCACAGTTAGTGTTCTCCATGATGTCATCCACAGGGTATCTATCCAGCAGCTGTGCCTCGCCCGGATTCTCGGCATGGATGAGACGATGCTATCTAATGCTGGATCATCCGCTAGCTGCTGGCGTTGCTGAGACCCCCTTTCTTGGCTAAGTGAGTCAATTTGCTGCTGCTGCCGCTCGAATTGGAGTGCCAACTCCGCGTGGTTTGATTCTAGGCCTTTAAGGCGTTCTGCTTCCTGCTTCCTCTGCTCCTCCTCTAGCTTCCTCTTCTTCTCCTCCTCCTCCATCTTCCTTCTTGCACGGCTTCTGTAGTCGGTGTTCCAGTCCGCAAACCCCTCATACCACGGAACAACGCCTTTGCCTCGTGTTCTTCCCTGATGTTCAGGATTTCCTAGGGAGCGCGTAAGCTCGTCGTTCTCTCAGTTGGGCGTGAACACCCCCGTTCGAGCCTCTTCTATTGCAACAAGTATCTTATCTTCGACTCGTTAAAACTTGCCCTCTTCAAAACCTTGCCTATTTTCGGGTCCAACGCCCCCCATGTGCGTAGAAGCACGTCTTGACCCTGGGGGGCAGCTCTTAGTAACTGGAGTGACCTCTACATCTAGCATCTCTTCCTCAGACTTATCCCACTTAGGCATTGCCATCGCGTAGCCACCTGGCCCTTATGGAACTGCTCCATTTTGCGGCATTGGCCTTGTTTACTCTCGACCGTTCCTTAGATAATTTCGATTCCTTGAATTTCACGAACTCGGGCCAGTGCTCTCTTTGCTTCTCCAGTGTTCCCTTGAATTCTGGAGTTTTCTTTCCTCCTTCTACGTACTTGGCCCATATAGTTTTGTTGTGGTTGTTGAATGCAACTGCCATCTTCCTAAGACCAGCAGCCTTTACTTCCTGCACATATGCATCTGTGAAATGATCTGGTAGGGTGAAATGTTCCATGAGAGATTCCCAAAGCAGATCTTTTTCTATGGCGTCGACCCAAGTAAGATCTAGGACGTTCCTTTGCTAGCTTTTTCCATTCTTGCATGGAGATCGGGAGTTGGTCCTTCACAAGAACTCCGCACTGATGAATGAACTTGTTCACAGTATTCTTAGGCAAGATTGGTTCGCCATCAGTTTTGATGGCATCGAGGTTGTACTTTACGCCTGGCTTCAACTTTTTGTTCGGGCCTCGCACTGTCCTGCTGTCAGATTTGCTCGATCTGGAGGGCTGAAAGAAGAAAGATCGATTGGTTAATATATCTGCAAATCATTTAAAACATGTGATGATCACCAGATGCCCGCTTATATAAATATACCTAGCCGGTCTCTGTCCTTTCAAGATCAACATTTTCTTTGTCATCATGATCATAGTTCTGGACTTCATCAATCCGGTTATCAGGATCGAATATCATATCACCCTCCCCGATATTGTTCAGATATTGGGAGCTAAGGGAGTCTTGGATTAGGGGGTCTCCGGACAGCCGGACTATATCCTTTGGCCGAACTGTTGGACTATGAAGATACAAGATTGAAGACTTCGTCCAGTGTCCGGATGGGACTCTACTTGGCGTGGAAGGCAAGCTAGGCAATACGGATATGGATATCTCCTCCTTTGTAACCGACCTTGTGTAACCCTAGCCCCCTCCGGTGTCTATATAAATCGAAGGGTTTTAGTCCGTAGGACAACATACAATCATACCATAGGCTAGCTTCTAGGGTTTCGCCTCTCTGATCTCATGGTAGATCTACTCTTGTAATACTCATATCATCAAGAACAATCAAGCAAGACGTAGGGTTTTACCTCTATCAAGAGGGCCTGAACCTGGGTAAAACATCGTGTCCCGTGCCTCCTGTTACCATCTGCCTTAGACGCACAGTTCGGGACCCCCTACCCGAGATCCGCCGGTTTTGATACCGACATTGGTGCTTTCATTGAGAGTTCCTCTGTGTCGTCACCATAAGGCTCGATGGCTCCTTCGATCATCGCTAGCGATGCGGTCCAGGGTGAGGCTTTCCTTCCCGGACAGATCTTCATATTCGGTGGCTTTACACTGCGGGCCAATTCGCTTGGCCATCTGGAGCATATTGAGAGCTACGCCCCTGGCCATCAGGTCGGATTTGGAAACTTGAACTACACGGCCGATATCCGCGGAGACTTGATCTTCGATGGAATCGAGCCCATGTCGGATGCGCCGCATAGTCACGACGAGTAGGACGTAACTCTACCGTCAGACAGTGTTCGGGAGATCGCATCCCGCAGCTACTCCGGCTTTTAATCTGGACCAAATCGCGCCGTCCGAGAGCGGAGGGATGGACCCCGCCATGGAGGCCGCACTCTCAGAAGCGATAGTCGGATACTAACTTCACCCCTTACGAGAGCCGTGTTGCCGAACCACTGGATTCATCTTCGGCCACGGACTCCGAGCCGCTCGTATCCATGCCCGTCGAGTCCGACTGGGCACCGATCATGGAGTTCACCTCCGCGGATATCTTTCAGCACTCACCTTTTGGAGATGTGCTAAATTCATTAAGGTCTCTCTCCCTGTCAGGAGAACCTTGGCTGAACTATGTCCGGCTAGAATGGGATGCGGACGACGAAGAAATTCGCCGCCCACCCACCACCCACTTAGTAGCCACTGTCGACGACTTAACCGACATGCTCGACTTCGGCTCCGAGGACTTCGAAGGTATGGACGACGAAGCCGAAGACGAACTGGAACCACCGCCCACAGGGCGCTGGACCGCTACTTCATCACATGACGTGTACATGGTGGACACCCCCAACGAAGCCAATGGCGACGAGAAAGCGGAGGATGACCCCTCCAAGAAGCAACCCAAGCGTCGGTGTCAGCGCCGCCGCCCTAGGTCCCGCCATAGCAAAAACAGCGATAACGATAGTCCACGCGACTCCGGAAAAGACGACAACTACACCACCCCGGTGGCAGAAAACGATCAAGATGCAAACAGCAAACATAGTACGGA
Source organism: Triticum urartu (assembly GCF_003073215.2). Classification (NCBI taxonomy): domain Eukaryota; kingdom Viridiplantae; phylum Streptophyta; class Magnoliopsida; order Poales; family Poaceae; genus Triticum; species Triticum urartu. The sequence goes on along the minus strand of NC_053024.1, from coordinate 710,062,881 downwards.
TCCGGCATCCGAACACGATGACGCCAAAGATAAGAATCATCAATCCCCATCTAGGGAAGAAAACAGTCCGGACGATGATGCACCCATCATCCAGGAAACACACTTGGAGCAAGAGAACCTCCGCAGAAGGCTTAATGCCACAACGAGAAGCCTGAAGAAACAGAAGCAAAGGCTCAAGGTCGCACAAGATACGCTCAACAGCAAGTGGAACAAAGTAACAAAGTATGGTAGAAGCTACCACCCAAATAGCTATCCAAAGCGCAAGCTATTACCGGAATTCGACGGCAAGGCCTTAGAGACAATACAGCCGATAAGTGATACAGCCAACCGGCCGGATCCACCACCCTATGAACCCAATAAAGCAGCTAACAAAGTCACGCATAAGTAAACACACGTTCTACGTGAGAACTTGCGTCAAAAATCTGGCACGACCAGATCTATCTATGGATCTAGGAAGCGCGCTACAGTACACAACCATCACCGAATACTACAACCGTCCGAACACTATGGCGCATCTCAATACAGGGGTGCCACACACCCACTATGTTTCACTGATGAGGTGCTGGATCACGAATTCCCAGAAGGATTCAAACGAGTGAACATAGAGGCGTACGACAGAACCACAGACCCTAGAGTCCGGATAGAGGACTTCATCCTCCATATTCATATGGCTCGTGGAGACGATCTCCATGCCATTAAATACTTGCCCCTCAATCTTAAAGGCCCAGCTAGGCACTGGCTGAAATGCCTCCCCGAAAACTCAATTGGAAGTTGGGAGGAGCTCGAGGACGCTTTCCGGGCCAATTTTCAAGGGACTTATGTCCGACCTCCGGATGCAGACGATTTAAGTCACATAATCCAACAATCCGGAGAGTCCGCCCGAAAGCTTTGGTACAGGTTCCTCACCAAGAAGAACCAAATAGTCGACTGTCCGGACGCCGAAGCCTTAGCAGCTTTTAAACACAACGTCCGAGACGAATGGCTCGCCAGACACCTCGGTCAAGAAAAACTGAGAACAATGGCAGCGCTAACAAGGCTCATGACCCGCTTTTGTGTGGGCGAGGACAGCTGGTTTACCCATAGCAGCACGAGCGACCCAAGCACATCCGAAGTAAGGGATGGCAATGGTAAACCACGACGCAACAAAAACAAGCGTCGAAATAAGGAAGGTAGCCCAGATAATATGGCGGTAAACGCAGGATTCAGGGGCTCCCGACCAGGTCAGCGGAAAAAGCCTTTCAAAGGCAGCAGAGAAGGACAATCTGGCCTAAACAAAATTCTTGACAAGCTCTGTCAGATTCACGGCACCCCAGACAAACCTGCAAATCATACCCACAGAGAATATTGGGTCTTCAAGCACGACGGTAAGCTAAACTCCGAACACAAAGGGGAGGAGACACCAAGCGAAGATGAGGATGAAACTCGCCAGCAAAGCGTCGGAGGACAGAAAAAATTCCCACCGGAGGTTAAAACAGTAAACGTGATCAATGTGACAAGGAGGAGAAGCAATCACGCACTCCGATGCCCACGCGCCATCGAGCCCGTCACCCCTAGGTCCAACCCCTGGTTGGCCTGGTCGATCACTTTTGATCATAGGGATCACGATACACATATCCGGCGCGAAGGACTGACGGCCTTGGTGTTAGACCCAATAATAAATGGGTACCATTTCACAAGGGTCCTCATGGACGGCGGTAGTGTTCTCAGTCTGATATATCAAGACACAGTCCGCAAAATGGGGATAGACCCGACACAAATAAGCCACAGTAATACTACTTTCAAGGGAGTAATACCAGGCCAAGAGGCCCACTGTATGGGCTATCTACTACTAGAGGTGGTATTCGGTTCTCCCGATAACTTCCGAAGTGAAACGTTAACTATTCAAATCGCTCCATTCCAAAGTGATTTTCAAGCACTAATCGGAAGGGCGGCTTTCGCTTGTTTTAACGCAATACCGCATTATGCTTTTCTCAAGCTCAAGATGCCCGGTCCACAAGGCGTCATTACAATTAGGGGAAATACCAATCGTTCTTCACGTACGGAAGAGGACATGGCGACTATAACAGCCGCACACTAGACGATCTCACCAACCAGAAACATGGCAGGTCGTCAAGACCACGGACACGGTTAGACGAGTCCGGCGTTCCATCATACATGTATAAGATTGGTTTTCAAACCCTCATAAAGCGATACCACGGGCTTCCCGCGTGTAATCAGGGCCAGCCCGGCTCAACTAGGCTTCTCTGGAATTCTGATAACTCATTCTTCTTTTCGGCACGGCAACCTTCATCTAAGTTCTTTCCTTTTTGCAGGTTACAATCGTGCTACACCCGTCCAGGACAAGGCACAATGGAGACACAGGCGCAGACGTGCAGCAGGGACCCGCCAAAAGGTTTCTTTTTAGATTAAGGCCCTGCGTAAACCTTTTTTACTGTCTCTTGTTGCTCACATCCTCCGGATACTCCACACAACCGAGAAGGATGCCGGCGTTATTGGCATGTGGCCATGCCAGGATTTTGCACGTACCTGGACACATGGGGTTTCTTATAAAGGGCATTGTTTAGCCCGGTATATGTTATAAAGACCAAACACCTTATGGAGTGTTCGGCGTCGCAAGTTTGGACCTATATGCATCAGCTCCGAATCATGTCTCTGGTCAAATGTTGGGTTTTCCCGGCTCCCACGTTTTGGTACCTTACGTTCCTTTATATCGGCTAAGGTAGCACTGGGAGAACTACTGCGATTGTGCCCTGGTTCGTCCGGATGAGCACCTCAGTAGAGAAAGCCGAAAACTGACTATCATGATATAGCGAGAGACTAGTCAACCACCCGATGACTAATCGGAATCTTCGGGATTCCTCCACATTAACGAAGGGCCGTTTCCCGGTCATGTACGTACGCGCACCGTATTCGGACGAGCGCAGAAGTACCAGGGGCTATATAGTAGCCCCACTGTGAAACTCCTATGGCTAAGTGAAAGTGTTAAAGCAATATAGTCCGATTACCTTGTTCGCTATGCTATCACCTCCTTAACGGACCAAGACATTGGATCAAGTGTGGATATGCATCTTTTGCGAACACCCTCGCATTATATGCGTGGGGGCGGAAGCCGACGACTGCAAACTTTCAGGTTATATACATATATACATAGACGGCCGCACAGGAGGCATCATAGTACTTTCGGGCAAAAGTATAAATACAGCCTTGATTAATTCAGAAAAACATTATTTGTACAATGGGACTACATGTCACTGGAAAATAATATTCTTCGACCACTAAGCCTCTATCGAGCGAGCGCCTTCAAGGACTTCTTCAAAGTAGTGCTCGGCAGCCACTCGTCCTATGGACGAACCCTGTGCCGCAACAGTGGTGGCCTCCATCTCCGCCCAGTATGTTTTGACACGGGCAAGGGCCATCCGCGCACCTTCTATGCACGCTGGTCGCTTTACAGCATCGATGCGTGGCACATCTTCAAGTAATTGTTGCACTAAGCTAAAGTAGCTACTCGATCTTGGCTCTCCCGGCCACAGGTGATCCACAACGGACCTCGTGGCAAGTCTGGACAACCTATGGAGCTCGGCCGAACCGGTAAATCGCTCATTCAGCAGCAGCGGACGGACTGGAGCATGAAACTGTGACGAGAACAGCTTCTCCACTTTGGGACCTTTCTGATCCTTGAAGTACTCAGTTGCATCAGTAGCACTTGCAGCCAAATCCATGTACTCGTCCGCAGAACTCCATAGCCGGTCCAGAGGAGCATACTTCGGATCTCCGAACTTAGTCCGCAACAAGAAGGGCTTCCTAGACACGATATCTGCAGCTTGATTCAGCTCCTCCTTTGTCGCTCTAATTTTGGAGTGGGCTTCCTTGGCAGCCACCCGGCCTTCTCCAGGTCTATCGCATTCGCCCGGTCTTCTTCTTCAAGAAGCCGGTAACGGTCAGCAACATCTTTTAATTCTACAGCCATCTTGGCTATTTTTTCCTTTCTCTCGCAATGCACGGCCTGTTCGGCCCTTAACTCTTCGACCGCCTTTAAAGCGGCCGCATTGCTACTCCTCGCTTGCTCCTTGGCTCGGGCAAGCTCTGCCCGAAGGGTCTCCACGGTGGCAGCTCCATCTGCAGTCAGAACATATTAAAGATACTGGCATCATGCTGCTCTTACTATGTGACGATCACCAGAAAAATCACTCACCCTGTGCCTCGTCAAGCCGCTTGTTGACAAGCACGATGTCGGCATCTGCCGCATCCAGCTGCCGCTTTAGTTCGGCAAACCCATCAGTCCGGCTAGCCACCGGAGTTTCAACCACCTACACATAAAGGCGGTCTGGTTATTACCTGGGACAATGATCCTCTGTTTGCCGCCGTTCTCAACGACAACCAGAGTCTCAGGGGCTACTGTCTGCATGGGCATACCTAACGTATGCGGTACTGTTAAAGGCATACATTATTTCATGTACCTCGAAGCCTTTCAGCAGACTCATAAAAGCTTCGTGCAAACCACTTTTGGCAGATGAAATCCTTTTAATTACCGTACCCATTAGCGTATGATGTGCTTCCGAGACGACAACTTGCCCCAGAAGATCCTTCAACACGTCCGACCGCACACTGTACGGGCCCTTGCTGTTGCTCTCCTCAGGTGCCGGATACTGGGGATGCCGGGCAGCCAAAGGGTTATCTTCCGGCAATATTGGATCCGGAGATACCCTTTGCGACAAAACTTCAAGGTCGCCCACTTCTTGAGCTGGGGAGTCCGGGGGAGGCGTTTCGCTCTCAATCATCTCCGGAAGAAGATCCCCCGAAGATGAACTCTGTCGAGAAGAGCTGCGATCGGGACTACAATTTACAAGCATCGGTTATTGTATTCGGAAGCAAGGTAGGATATCTTCACTATTAAGTACTTTTTGATTACTTACAGCTCGGTAGAGGGCTGATCCCCGCGTGGACATTGTGCGGCAAGAATACCCTCCGAGGCAGGACCCTCTGGCGGAGATTTCTTCTCCCGTTTGGAAACCTTAGTTTCCGGATCTTCAGAGGTAGTCCTCTTCCTTCCCCGGGGAGGGAGAATGTCAGATTCTTCCCCTTGGTTATCCTCCCTCGCGGAGGCGCTCACTCCTTCAATTGGAATAGGTAGCGATGGAGGTCCGCTTTCGCCCTCTTTATTCCCCCCTTCATCTTCCTTTGAGGGCACTAGACGAGGTGCTGGCTCGAGCATCTTTTCCAGCACCTGATTGTCCAAGCCTTCTGGAAGGGGGCCGAACACCAGATCATCTTCGCCTTTGCTGTCCAGTCCTGGTCAAAGAGTAATTCGTCAGAATGATGTCATGATAAACAAAAGGGCAGTGTGTTAGGCCAGGGGATTACTTACTTGCCAGCGGGGCGGTTGCAGCTCAGGCCCACATCCTCGGTAGTGTCCGGACACTCTATTTGGGGTCCGAAGAACGATTTGTACACATCCTCGTGCGTCATGCCGAGGAAATGCTGAATAGTGCATGGTCCTTCCGGGTTGAATTCCCACATGCGGAGGGGCCGGTGTTTGCAAGGCTGGACTTGACGAACCAACATAACTTGCATTACCATAACCAGACTGAAATCTCCCTCGAAGAGATCTCGGATACGGCTCTGCAGTATTGGCACGTCCATGGCTGGACCCCAGCTCAGTCCCCTGCTGATCCCTGACATCAGTTGTGGTGGGGGCCCGAGCAAAAGGTGGGGGCAGCTACCCATTTGGCACTTCGGGGAGCTGTGACGTAAAACCACTCCCGTTGCCACAATCCGGACGCCTCTGGAAAGGAACCCTTTGGCCATGGAGCGTCAGCAATGTTGCTTATTAAAACACCTCTGCATGCTATGTACTACCCCTCGGCCATCTTCGGCTTCACATTGAAGGTCTTGAGACACAGGCCGAAGTGAGGGGTAATGCGGAAGAAGGCCTCACACACGACAATAAATGACAAGATGTGAAGAAGGGAATCCGGGGCCAGATCGTGAAAATCCAGCCTATAATAGAACATAAGACCCCTAATAAAGGGATCCGGAGCGAGGCCTAGTCCTCGGAGGAAGTGGGAGTTGAACACAACGCTGTCGTTGGGTTCGGGAGTAGGGACGACCTGCCCTCGGGCGGGCAGCCTATGCGAAATTTCTGCGGTCAGATATCTGGCCTCCCTCAACTTCTTGATGTCCTCCTCCGTGACGGAGGAAGGCACCCACCGGCCTTGAAGGCTGGATCCGGACATGATTGAAGGTCCGAAGCACCTGGCCTAAGCTTTGGGTGTTAGAACTCGAGGCGGGAGAAGGATTCGATTGAGCACAGGAGGGAAAAAGAAAGAGAGGCGTCCTCCTCGTGGCCGTTCGAGACTTACCTAAGATCTAGGAGTCATACCAACAGGCATGGTTGGGTTACCCACATTTGTATTGATGAGAATCCCGTGATAAGGGGAACACGATCTCTTCTTTGACAAGACGTGTCAACAAACTGCCTTGCGTTATGTGCGGGCCGGTTAAAGAAAAACAGTTCTAATAATTACCGGGCCGTGGCGTGATGTCATGCTGCCAAAACGCGTCAGCAGATTAGATTTGTGGAAATATTATTCTCTCTACGGTGGTATGTGGAACTTATTTTGCAGGGTCGGACACTATCCTTGTATTCAAACTCTTCCGTGGTGTATTCGGAGGAGGAACCCGCCTTGCAATGCCGAAGATAACACTGCGCCGGACTCATCGTCATTGAAGCCTGGTTCAGGGGCTACTGAGGGAGTCCTGGATTAGGGGGTCTCCAGACAGCCGGACTATATCCTTTGGCCAGACTGTTGGACTATGAAGATACAAGATTGAAGACTTCATCCCGTGTCCGGATGGGACTCTACTTGGCGTGGAAGGCAAGCTAGGCAATACGGATATGGATATCTCCTCCTTTGTAACTGACCTTGTGTAACCCTAGCCCCCTCTGGTGTCTTTATAAACTGGAGGGTTTTAGTCCGTAGGACAACATACAATCATAGTAGATCTACTCTTGGTAGATCTACTCTTTATAAACTGGAGGGTTCTAGGGTTTAGCCTCTCTTATCTCATGGTAGATCTACTCTTGTAATACTCATATCATCGAGAACAATCAAGCACGACGTAGGGTTTTACCTCTATCAAGAGGGCCCGAACCTGGGTAAAACATCGTGTCCCCTGCCTCCTGTTACCATCCGCCTTAGACGCACAATTCGGGACCCCATACCCGAGATCCGCCGGTTTTGACACCGACAGGAGACGTCATCTTCTTCATTCTGATCATCTGGCCGGCCAGGGGAGCGTATGATCTGGAACAGGGCCTCTTCTCCTTCTCTGCAGGCATTGTCCACCATAGCTATTATTTAACTAATCTAGAAGAAATATAAAATAATTTAGTATTCAAATTACAATGCATGCATGCAATCAATAAGGAAAAACTGAATCATAGTACATAATATGCATCATTGAGTATAATCTCGAATACATTGTCTCAAATATTATCGAATAATATATATAATCTCGAATACATCGTCTCGAATAATATATATAATCGCAGATACATCGTCTCGAATATTGTATATCGAATACATAGCTAGCCAATAAAGATCGAATACTACAGAATAATCTAGTTCACTCGCGGTTCCTAAGGCGCGGGTGGTGGACACCCAAAGATAAGGAACCATCACAGGATCATAGCTCGGGTCAGATCCCCGAAGAACCTGCCAAGTATTGGAGAACCTGACATCCATAGAAGCCGTGTAGCGATGGACGTGCTCGTCCTCCTCCCTAACACGGCGACGTACCACCTCCAGTGGGGCCGGCTCCCTCTGCACCGAAAGTGGTCCACACGAACGCCACCAAAGGAGCTCAGGGGCGACGACGGAACCCGGGGCCAGGTTCCTCACCAAGAGATGTGCCCCTGAAGGTAGCACCTCCCAGTGCCAGCCCGGCGGAGCCCAGTCCCGGACATGGGTCCTTTGAAGCAGGACGTCGTCGTGAATGGGTAGACGGCAAGGATGAGGGCCGGGCATCGTCGAGAACAAATACTATATGTAAACGTAACATTTTTAAAATAATTGGATTGTGATTTCTTATATACATATTTAAGAAATGACATCGTTGCATATGTCAAAATTCTATATGCAAATTCTATATACATCTATAACATCGATCATCGTCTAACAATTTGACATTAATCTAATTCATCTAGCTAAAACTAACATTTCTAACATTTCTATAACTAAAAAATAGAAAAATTTCTAACATTTCTATAAACATTTCTATAACTAAAAACATAAAAATTACTAACATTTTTATAACTAACAATGTGTGTGTGTGGCCATGGCGGGGTAGGAGCTCACCGACGAGGCGAAGCGACGGGGGCGGCGATGACAGGGATGGAGATGGGCGGCGACGGGCCGGGGCGGCGACAGGGATGGCGACTATGGGGATGGCGACGGGCGGCGACAGGGATGGGGGGCGGCGATGGGGCTGGCGACAGGGGGCGGTGGTGACGGGGCAGATGAGAAGAAGCAGAGGAAGAGATGAAATTGACGAAATTCGTAAGTGTTGTTTATATAGGAGGGGCATTTAGTACTGGTTGGAGCCACCAACCTGTACTAAAGGTTAAATTTGGCCAGCCCAAGCGGCGGGAAGCGACCACCTTTAGTACCGGGTCGTGGCTGGAACTGGTACTAAAGACCCCCCTTTAGTACCGGTTGGAGCCACAACCCGGTACTAAAGGAGGTGCGCTGCCACCCCATGGTGCACAAAGTTTAGTCCCACCTCGCCGAGCGAAGGGCAGCCGCACTGGTTTATAAACCCAGCCGCGGCTGCTCCTTTGAGCTCCTCTCTAAAGCAGGCTTCTGGGCCTAAACTACGTCTTTGCCCAGTGGGCCTACTGGGCATTTTGGGCCTGCATCCTGGCCCAACTACAGGTTGGGTTTCTAGTCGTATGCAGGCCATTGTTGCCCAGTAGGCGGCCTTTTTTCCTTGTTTTTCTTTATTTATTTGTGAGTTGTTTTTTGCTATATTTAGAGTTTCTTTGTGAATATTTTTTCTTTAGGTACAAAAAATTACAAACTTTCTATTAGTGCGAGTAGTTTCAAATTTGAATTATTTGAAATTTGTGTGAATCACTAGTTTGTGAATAACTTTACTTTAAAAATAGATTTTTCAGTGATTCTTTTTTCTTATGTTTTAATATTAGTGTGTTTTATCATTATATTCAATTTGGTAATACTTAGGTTATTTCAAAAAAGGAAGTGCCTTTGTAACAGGTGAGTTTTTTTTTCCGAAACCCTGATACTTCGAAAGAAATTGTCCATTTTGTACATGAAGTGCATCTAGTTTTTGCCGTAACCCTCTCTACTTTTTTGCACACGATATGTGCTGAAATGATGACACCATGCCAACTTTCAACCTTTTTAGAGTTCATTTCTAGTGCTTTTCAATTTCAGGGTCATTTAGCTCAAAAAATCAGTAAATGCATGAAAAATAACAAATGAAGTCAGAAAGGGTTGAAAATTGATGGTGTGGCTTTGAATGGTGCATATTGAATGCACACAAAGTCTGGAGTTGTGATAAGTTAAAAAAATGAAATGCCTTTGTAATAAATGAGTTTTCCTCCGAAACCCTGATACTTCGAAAGAGATTGCCCATTTTGTACATGAAGTGCATCCAGTTTTCCCCGTAACCCTCTCTACTTTTTTGCACATGATATGTGGGTGAAATGATGATATCGTGCGAACTTTCAACCTTTTCAGAGTTCATTTGTAGTGCTTTTCAATTTCAGGGTCATTTAGCTCAAAAAATCAGTAATTGCATGAAAAGTAGCACATGATGTCAGAAAGGGTTGAAAGTTGATGACATAGCTTTGGATGGTGCATACTGAACGCACAAAAAGTGCATGTTTAAAATGCCAAAACACATAAGTATCCTAACTATTACAAATATTCCCTATGGTTTGTCCAAAGTGGGACTTTCCAGATATATAAGTCCAGAAACTCACCAGAGAAGAAAGTGATGACAGTGAAGCTGATCACATCCCAGAGTGTGATCTTTGGCCCGTGTGAAACTTTTTTTTCGCGTGTGTCCCTTTGCGCCGTAACCATGGACAATCTTCATCATTTCACTGGATGCTCGGGTCAATATTCAGTGTGAATGGAGCAATTTCATGAAACTTTTCATAATCTTCTGACATGTCTGTCTTGTCATCCACTCCCATGATGTTTCTTTTCCCTGAAAGAACTATGTGGTTCTTTGGCTCATCATATGATGTATTCGCTTCCTTATCTTTTCTTTTTCTCGGCTTGGTAGACATGTCCTTCACATAGAAAACCTGCGCCATATCATTGGCTAGGACGAATGGTTCGTCTGCATACGCAAGATTGTTGAGATTCACTATTGTCATTATGTATTGCGGGTCTTCCGTTACCCCGCCTCGTGTCATATTGACCCATTTGCACCGAAACAAAGGGACGTTCAAACCATGTCCATAGTCAAGTTCCCATATGTCCTCTATGTAACCATAATATGTGTCCTTTCTTGTCTTGGTTTCTGCATCAAAGCGGACACTACTGTTTTGTTTGGTGCTCTTCTTATCTTGGCCGGTCGTGTAAAATGTATTCCCATTTATCTCGTACCCTTTGAAAGTCATTATATTCAAAGATGGTAACTTGGACAACAAGTACATGTCATCTTCAATAGCGGCGTCATGCATGGCACGTGTCTACAACCAACCGGTGAAAGTCCCCGTTTGTTCACGTGTAATCCAGTCGTCAGACTGCTCCGGGTGTTTGGAGCGTAGAAAATTCTTGTGTTCCTCCATATACGGAGCCACCAAGGCAGAATTCTGTAGAACTGTGTAGTGTGCTTGAGTGAGAGAATGCCCGTCCATACATATTATTTGATTCCCTCCTAGCGTGCCTTTTCCACCCAGTCTGCCCTTATGCCGCGATTCAAGAACACCAATCGGATTAAGGTCAGGAATAAAGTCAGTACAAAACTCAATGACCTCCTCATTTTCATGGCCCTTGGAGATGATTCCTTCTGGCCTAGCATGGTTATGAACATATTTCTCTAAGACTCCCATGAACCTCTCAAAGGGGAACATATTGTGTAGAAATACAGGACCAAGAATGTTAATCTCTTCGCATAGGTGAACTAGGATGTGCGTCATGATGTTGAAGAAGGATGGTGGGAACACCAACTCGAAACTGACAAGACATTGCACCGAATCATTCTCTAACCTTGGTATGATTTCTGGATCGACTACCTTCTGAGAGATTGCATTGAGGATTACACATAGCTTCACAATGGCTAATCGAACGTTTTCCGGTAGAGGCCCCCTCAATGCAACCGGAAGCAGTTGCGTCATAATCACGTGGCAGTCATGTGACTTTCGTTTCTGGAACTTTTCTCTGCCATATTTATTATTCCCTTTATATTCGACGAGAAGCCAGACGGTACCTTCACACTGAACATGCATTCAAAGAAGATTTCCTTCTCTTTTTTGGTAAGAGCATAGCTGGCATGACCCTGATGTATGCCCTCTTTTCCATGCATACATTGATGGTCCTCCCGTGCCTCCGGTGTATCTTTTGTCTTCCCATACACACCCAAGAAGCCAAGCAGGGTCACGCAAAGATTCTTCGTCATGTGCATCACGTCGATTGCAAAGCGGACCTCTAGGTCTTTCCAATAGGGCAGGTCCCAAAATATAGATTTCTTCTTCAACATGGGTGCAGGTCCGTCAGCGTTATTCGGAACAGGTTGCCCGCCAGGACCCTTTCCAAAGATTACCTTCAAGTCCTTGACCATATCATGTACGTCAGCACCAGTACGTTGGCGAGGCTTCGTCCGGTGATCTGCCTTACCTTTGAAATGCGTGCCTTTCTTTCTTACGGGATTCCTGGTTGGAAGAAATCAACGATGTCCCAGGTACACATTCTTCTTACAATTATTCAAATATATACTGTCGGTATCATCCAAACAGTACGTGCATGCGTGGTATCCCTTGTTTGTCCATCCTGAAAGCTTATTGAGAACATGCCAATCATTGATGGTCACGAAAAGCAACGCCTTTAGATCAAATTCTTCCTATCTGTGCTCATCCCATACACGTACACCTATTCCATTCCACAACTGTAAGAGTTTTTCAACTAATGGCCTTAGGTACACATCAATGTCGTTGTCGGGTTGCTTAGAGCCTTGTATGAGCACTGGCATCATAATGAACTTCTGCTTCATGCACAACCAAGGAGGAAGGTTATACATACATAGAGTCATAGGCAACGTGCTATGGTTGCTGCTCTGCTCCACAAAATGATTAATGCCATCCGTGCTTAGACCAAACCATACGTTCCTTGCGTCACCTGCAAACTCCTTCCTGTACTTTCTCTCGATTTTTCTCCACTGCGACCTGTCAGCGGGTACTCTCAACTTCCCGTCTTTCTTACGGTCTTCTCTGTTCCATTACATCGCCTTGGAATGCTCTTTGTTTAGGAACAAACGTTTCAAGTGTGGTATTATAGGAGCATACCACATCACCATGGCAGGAATCTGCTTCTTCCTGGGGCACTCGACCTCGTCATCACCAGGGTCATCGCGGCTGATCTCATAGCACAATGCACCGCATACCTAGCACACGTTCAAATCCGCGTACTCACTGCGGTAGAGGATGCAGTCATTAGGGCATGCATGTATTTTCTGCACCTCTAACCCTAGAGGGCAGACAGCCTTCTTTGCTTCATATGTACTCTCGGGCAATTCGTTGTCCTTTGGAAGCATCTTCTTTAACTTTACCAGCAACTTTCCAAATGCCTTGTCAGATACACCATTCTCTGCCTTCCATTGCAGTAATTCCAGTGTGGTGCCCAGCTTTTTCTTGTCAGCTTCGCAATTCGAGTACAAAAATTTCTTGTGATCCTCTAACATGCGCTGCAACTTCTTCTTCTCCTTTTCACTTGCGCAGTTTCTCTCTACATCGGCAATGGCCCGACCTAGATCATCAGTTGGCTCATCTGATGCCTCTTCTTTAGCTTCTTTCCACATTGCCGGCTCAGCTCCTTCCCACATTTCCAGCTCAGCTTCTTCCCCCATTGTTGTATCATCGTATTCAGGGAACCCGCCATGGCCAGGATAGCTATCGTCGTCCTCTTCTTCTTCATTTTCTTCCATCGTAACCCCTCTTTCTCCATGCTTGGTCCAAACATTATAGTGAGGCATGAAACTGGACTCAAACAGGTGGATGTGAATGGTTCTTGAGTTAGAGTAATTGTGATCATTCTTACAACCAGCACATGGACAAGGCATAAAACCATCTGCCCGCTTGTTTGCCTGAGCCGCAATCAGAAAAGTATGCACGCCTTCAACGAACTCGGGAGAGCATCGGTCATTGTACATCCATTGCTAGCTCATCTTGATTACACAGCACCGAATAGACCAAATTAATACAAGTTCATACATAAAGTTCATACAACACTTATTATCATAAAGCAAACATATGAATAACTCTCTAGCTAAAGCATTTAAATGCAACAACAAATGCGATCAAGATCGCAACTAAGGTAACAATTGATCCAACAGCATAATGATACCAAGCCTCACTATCAATGGCATGTTTTCTAATCTTTCTAATCTTCAAGCGCATTTTCTCCATCTTGATCTTGTGATCATCGACGACATCGGCAACATGCAACTCCAATTCCATCTTCTTCCCCTCAATTCTTTTCAATTTTTCTTTCAAATATTCGTTTTCTCTTTCAACTAAATTTAACCTCTCGACAATAGGGTCGGTTGGAATTTCCGGTTCGCATACCTCCTAGATAAAAATATCTATGTCAACTTGATGGGCATAATTTGTCATAAACACGAAATGCAACAAAATAGTTATAAAATAAAATATACCACATCTGAATCATAACCAGGACGAGGGCCGACGGGGACAGATATCAAAACCATGGCACTATGAATAACAAACAACGCACGGGTAAGATAATTATACAAGTAACTATATATCTAAATCACTCAAACATGATTTTTGTATATAAAAAAGATAAGAACAAGAGGCTCACCCCACAAGGTGGTGCCGACGACAGGACGGTGCGGACGATCGATGGTGGTTAGGACGGAGACGGGAAGGCACTAAGTAAACCACATCTACATATGCAAACTAAGAGTTATATTGAGCTCAAATTGCATATAAATCAAATAAACTAGCTACCACATATAATTCCTCCCAAATTACTAGAACCCACAAATTAATGACTATATAAAGCATTGCAAGAGCTAACCTAGCAATGAGAGATGAAAGGACAAAGTTTCTTACCTTTGTGATCACTTGAATGGATGGGGGCCTTCAAATCTTGATAGAATTTAGGCAAAATGTGTGATGAGCTCGGGGTAGAGGGGAAGAACAGAGATTAGAGGGGAAAGGGGGAAAACAGAGCGAGCTCGGGTGGATGAAGAGTTTATATAGGACGACCTTTAGTACCGGTTCGTACCACGAACCGGTACTAAAGGTGCTGGAGGGGCCCAGACTGGCAACATCCTGCCACCACTCTCTTTAGTACCGGTTTGTGGCACAAACCGGTACTAAAAGTTCGACACGAACCGGTACTAATGAGAGCGGCCCGCCTAGCCGCTGGACCGGCACTAATGGTCACATTAGTGCCGGCTCAAATACAAACCAGGACTAATGAGCTGAACATTTGACCCTTTTTCTACTAGTAAAACTAAATCATTCACTAAACAGCATCTAGCAAAACATTTCACAATTTAGAACCATACATCATACATTCTGTCAAGAAGTTGGTACAGAATATGATAACCAACTTACTGAAGCATTATTGTTATTTGCAATCATGTTATCTCGAACTTATTATTTTTGTTAGCTCATGGGGTTGACTCTGGAAAATACTTTGCTCCAGAGTTGTAGAAACCAAACTAAAAGAAGTTCACAAACCTTCCTTGGTATTTTTGAGATTTTTTCATGGCGCTAATTCTAGGAAATAAAGAGTGTGGTATGCATATAAATAAAACCACGTGTGAAATTCTTTGCGAGCCTTTTACACATGCTACTCTATGCAGGGAAGAGAAACGCTAGTGAAAACATATAAATTATGTGAGACCCACATATATTGTAATTTCTGCTTGGAACCTGCATTTCCTTTCTCCTTTTAAACACACTAAAAGCATTTATTTTTCAAATTTATTTAACTATTTTAGTCAACTAACATTTTGGTAAGTACATGGACACTAACACTTTTATTTATTGTCACAAACATTTCATTTCAAATAGCCACATGTCGCATGCTAGGCGTTCCCTCTGGATTTCTGGTTTCTTTTTATGAATGTGTTTTCAGGTTTATATAGTTTTGTTTTTTGGTTTTTCTATATTTTCTTTGTTTTTATTGGTTTTCAAGAAAAAATAATTGCATACAATAAAAAGAAGCAAATATGTGCTTCCTGTTAGAAGAAAGTTTGTGCTTCTACCATGAGAAGCACCACATGTGCTTCCACGGGAAGAGCACAAAGCACAACTGTGTTTCCCCCCTAAAAAGAAAAGAAAACACATTTTGTGCTTCCAAAAATAAAGAAAAAACTGCAACGGTGCTTCCGGGCTCCTTTTTTGTTCTCTTATTTTTCATTATTCGCTTTTGGTTTACAATTTTGTTTTTCCGATTTTGTTTTCCCTATAGTTCTTTTATTATTTTGTTTTCTCTTTTGATTTCCGGTTTTCTTTTGGAAAAAAAGTTCATTGAAATCTATTAACATAGGATCTTCTTTCTAAGATCTCGACAGAAGAAATCCAACAGTGAAAATGGTTCGATCTTTGGACGGACAGTTCAAGGCATAAAACTTTTTAAATCAATGGATCTACGAAAAATGGAAAACTTGCAGGTTACAAATAGTGGCGCTCATGTAGGCGGCACTTCTCTGCACATGAGAAGGTAGGGAGTAACCTTTGCAAACTGTAGCAAGGTGGGCCTGTCCAGTTCCGGGTTCTGCTAATTTTTTTTTTTGCTCCTTTGTGGTTTTTTGTTTCGGTTTTTTAGTACCCTTTTTCTTTTATTTCAAAAAAAGTTTCCTTAAAAATGTTAAGTAATTTTTAAAATTATTTTAAATTTTCAAAAGATGTTCCAATTTCTCAAATAATGTTAGTTTTCTCAAAAAATCATAATTTTAAAAAATTTAATTTTTTTTATAAAAATTTACAGATTGAAAAAATGTTCGACACAAATCTAAAGATATTCATGTTTTTAGAAAATAGTTTTTAAAAAAATCATATTTCAAACAAATTTTTGTTTTTTTTATTACACGGTGAAATTTTTAATACATTTTGAATAATTCTTCAATATTCAATAAACGTATACTAAATATTTGTGGAATATCTATTGATTATTTCTTATTACACACGAGCAGTTTTGCTAATATTTAGTGTACTTTGTTTTAATACCCAGTTAGTATTATTTAAAATTTGTTAATATTTTTTAAAAAAATTGGAACATTTTTTCGAATTCATGAAGATCTTTGGATTTTGGAATATTTTTTCTAATTCATTTTTCAATCTCAAACAGTTACTGAAATTTGAAACATTTTATAAAATGAGGAAAGAAACAAAAGAAATAAAGAAACGAAAAAAGGAAACAAAAATAGAAATCACGCCAGCCTGATCCATGGCATAGGGACGAGGCCCAAGATGATGTATTTAGGAAGAGAACGACACCCATGGGCGCCGCCATGGCTGGCTCCAAACACGAAATTTCACTCAAAAACTCACCAGAGCCACCTGGAGGCGCCCCGGTCATCACCAAACAAGGGCAAACACATCCTCATTAGATCTAGGCACTACTGAAGCAGGCCAGAGCTTCCCGTCCCTACATCCCTTACCTCCTACACAACCAAGAAGTGAAGCCGTCACTCATGGAGCCTGACGGAAAGCCATCTGTGTAGGTGTAGCCTGCCATCTAGTGCCGCTGTCATGAAATCCTCAGACAAACTCATCATCAACGTCGTAACACGTAGTCGCCGTCCTAACCAATCCACGAGACACTGCCTTAACATGAGCAATGAGTGACCAGGGCACGTGCAAGGAGAAACTAGCCTCAGCGGGTGGGGGGGGGGGGGGGAAGTCCAACCCCCAGCACCAGTAGCCAACATAGCATGCGGCCATCTACCAACCAGCACTACCGAGAGGGGTGGGTGTCGGACATCAAATCTGGCCAATCAAGATCCATATAGGGGACCCCCATCATATCCGGTGCCTCCAACCACCAGGGGGTAGCCGTTACCGTAGGCCGCCAAGCACCCACCTCATTCGGCTCCCCGCGACCTGCTCCATCACCGCCATGGAAACCTACCACACCCGTCAGCCATGCGCCCGCGGGAGAAGATCGTCACCGCCAACGCGGTGCCACCGGGAAGGCACCACCGCCACCACACCACAACTTCACCCGCCCAGAAGCCATGTAGGAAGCCGCCAATCCCAACCCTAGCCACCCTGCAGCCCGCACCATCCACATGGTGAGAGATAGACCTCGCTGTCCTATGCACACACCAACCACCGCTAGTCCGCCACTACCACATTGCCCACTGCACTAGCCGACGGCCATGCCGGAGCCAGATGCCCGTGACCCTCGTCGCCCTCGGCCCATACGCATACGGCACACTGGCACTAGATCCTTCTGGATATGGTCAAGGACAGCCCGCACACAACCACCCGAGAAAAATGACGTCGCGGCCGCCGCACCACAGCTGAGCTCTAGAGCACCGCCATGGCGCCACCAAACGAAGATGTCGCCACCTCGCACACCCGCCATCGCATGGTTGGCCCCCGTGGCAGCCAGGCGCTTCCACGTCTATGGCCGTGACGCACGCATGCCGTCACACATTGCATTGTAGATGCACACAGCATCACCATATTCAACAGCAAGGCAAATAGAAACCATATCATGCAATAATATCACAAAAGCTTGTGCTGTCGCATCACCACCAGCAGTACGTGGCGCAGCTTGCAGAATCAGAAAAGGTTCACCACAACCTATTTACCATACATAAGTCTTATTTATAACAACCACTTAACCTTTTTGGTGCTTGACACAGGACTAGTCACTCAAACAAACGCGGTTCTCTGTCAGGGACAGGGTAAACCGAAGATGAA
The DNA here is from genome assembly GCF_003073215.2 of Triticum urartu. NCBI lineage: Eukaryota > Viridiplantae > Streptophyta > Magnoliopsida > Poales > Poaceae > Triticum > Triticum urartu. The sequence continues at coordinate 710,044,721 of NC_053024.1, read as the reverse complement.
ACACATAACCTACATACTTGCACACCATCACTTATTCACCATTGCGACCATGAACCACACCACATGGGACAGTCATATGTTTTGCTATTCACCACTCAACCAGAACAGGCACCAGCTATAGAACCCTAAGGTTGGTAAGGAAGGCCGCACAAAATTCTAGGAAGAGGAGCTGAGGTCCAGTAACTCTCTGCATATCTAGCAGGTACTTGTCATCCCTGGTCTTGTAAAGCTGGAGAAAAAATAAATTAAAGTTAGAACCAAATACACAGTATATACAGTACCATGCCGGCGAATTGTAATTTCTAACACCAACACTGTGCAGCTTTAAAACATGGGAAGTTATTTCTACCAACTTGCATGAGTCAGTCGACAATAGTTGTTGGTAATAGCAGACACATGCAAGACATAATAATGGTCACTTGGTAAGAATTATGAATCAAATATATTGGCTCCAGCAAAATCGTTATTTTATCTAGTGACGCCACTGTGAAGGCGATATTGAGTAGAAAATCCCTTTTTTTGTTATTGCAAAAAAATACTTTAGTAGTAGAAGGTGTTGCAGACCTGAATTTCAAACTTGATCACAACAGGTAGCCTCCTATTAACATCACCATTATCCATGATAGTAGAGTCATCAACAAAGCTGTGGTTGGCATCTAACAACATATCACTGACATGAGGAAACCCAGGGCACCACCTGCATTTCATGTTGTAGTCCACATTCTTTTTTCAACGGACATTTAATACCTTAAGTGCCTTTAGAACCTCAATCAATATCGCGCGAGGTTGAGCTCGAGACTGCTGGATAAGTGATGCATTAGCTCAACAGCTGAATGTGCAAAACAAAGCAAAGTAAAGTGGACAGTTTGCAAGACCTGGAGCCCAAGAGCCCATTTTCTTTCAACGCTGTAATATGGCCACAAGCCACCGCCATGAGAATCATTACTTCCTGGAAGATAATTCTTGGTACTTGGGCTTGCTGATTCCGATAGAGTAAACTGATTAAAAATCATATCCTAGAGAGCCATCCATTCATAAAGTTAATAGTGCTTAAACCTTTAGTGCATTAAATAGGTCATAGATGGTGCAAATGTGGACTAACCATTTCTTGTTGATAGTGAGCCCCCAAATAGCCACTAGTAGCCCAGAACCGATTGTCCAAGAGCAAGTAATATGCAACAGTTTCCTGGAAACATATAGTATAAAGTCAGTTATGAAAACAGAAAGGACTGAACCACTGATTTTCGTTTGAATGTACCTTATTTTTCATCCTATTGCACAATGATTCACACACATGATCTTTATCATATCCCAGATTGGCAACATCTTGAAGTGTATCTTCGTCAATCTCCTGAAATGAACGTCTAGCAAATCAGCATATCATTGCCATAGAAACGGCATTTGAATGCTTGATAATAAATGATTTTTTTGATAAATAAAGAGCAGCATTACATGGAGACTTGACGTGATACCTTCCCGAAACCAAGGGCACAACTATGGCCATTGATTTCTTATTATCTTTTCTTTGCAAATATTACATTGATATTATAGCCATAAAAGAGAGCATTTCACGACAAAAGTATTCTTAATTTTCCTATCATCCATCCAAAATCCTGTATATATTAGTGGATAAAGGGTGAAAAGTTTTACTGTGCAGATATGATAGTCGCTTGAAATGTGAAATAGATGGGGTACCATTTTGGCTTGCTGTGCTATGTTTGGTGGAGGCACTGCCAGGTAGCAAGGAAGGCGATTCTGAAACCACGGGTGGTCTCGAATTTCACAGATTGTGATTCTCTTCATGGGATCAACAATAAGCATTCTTGGGATCAAATCCTTTGCAAGATCAGATAAATGATTTGGAAGGATGTAGAAACCTCCCTGGAACACCAAATACGGGGGAGTCAAATCTCATGAAAAAATGAATTCTAAAGTCCAACTAATCTACATGAATTTGTTGATTTCCGGAAAAAAGGTAAACACTTGTCAGATCCAACTTAATCTACAAATGTTCTGTCACACCTTTATCTTATCGACCAATTTGGGAATGTTTTCATCATCAAATGGAACAGCACCACAAAGAAGAGCATAAAGTATCACCCCACAACTCCAAACATCAACCTCAGGTCCAGCGTACAATTCACCTGAGATAACCTATGCAGAAACACTCATTAAAGTTATTAACCAAGACGATGCGTGAGAAGAAGCATGAGGATAAGGACTCAAATAATAAAATAAGTGAATACCTCTGGTGCGGCATAGTTTAGACTCCCGCAGCTAGTCTTCAAAAAATGGCCATCATGCATCACATTGCTTAACCCAAAGTCAGCAAGTTTCACATTATATTTGGAATCAAGTAACAGGTTTTCTGGCTTTAGATCACGATGAACAACCATGTTTGTGTGGCAGTATTCAACACCCGATATAATCTGTTTAACAAAAAGTTAATTGAAAAAACTATTGAGACAAAACCTCAACATGCATTCAGTGAATCCGAAAGAACCCTTCAAATTACATATTTGCCTTCAGAAGGGATATACCATCTCTTTATGTTTTAAAGGACAATTTAATTTAAGCACTGATATTAAGACAATCAAGGCATGAAGAATAAGACGCCATTTAAACAAAAATTGATTTAATTAGTGATACTAAGATAACCAAGGCATGAAAAGATGAAGATGCCAAATGATACAAAAACAAAACAAAGAATCGACAAAAACTAACGAGCTTAAATATAATATAGTCTGACATTTTCTGTAAACCGTGTTTTTCCGGCCCCTCGCAAAAAATGTCATCGAGCAACAAATTATCGGTAAAACTTAGTCAATGAATGCAAACCAAGCAAATTGATCGTGATTTGCACAGTAAACACATGAGGAAGGTCAACAACTAGCAAGCATGTCCATACATTTGATGGTCGAAATAGGAAGCTCAACATATTGTTATTGCCAAAAAATGTGTTCCTACATGGCAAGAGCAGAATAGGCACCTGCTGGAAGATTCGACGGGCCTCATCTTCCTGTAACCGCCTTTTCATAACAATGTAGTCCAATAGGTCACCATTCTGGCAATATTCCATCACAACAAATATATCCTTCGGTGTCTCAATGACCTCATAAATCCGGATGATATGAGGGTGTATAAAGTCAATGAAGAACCTCAATATCTTGATTTCTCTATTTGCTGGAAATAAGATATGAGAAAACAATAGAGGTAAAGTGTTAGACATTGAGCCTATGACCAAAATGCGTATGCAAATTCTACTAACTCGCAGCAACAACACAAGCTGAACTTTCTTCTTAACCAAAGCCGAATGTATCCTATACTAATGTACATTATCTTGACTAATTGATTAAGTGGGAATTAGGAACACACCCACAAGTCTGACCAGCACTCTGAAAGCAGATAACTCGAAATCCTGAACAAGCAAGTCGAATGTATCCTAGACTATTGTACAAGGAGAAGGAGGCATACCTTTCTCTTCCATTTCCAGAGTTTTCATTTTACGACGGTTCAGAATCTTTATAGCAACTTTGTGTCCTGTAAGCTTATGCTCTGCAATCATCACTTTTCCAAATGTGCCTGCACCAAACGTTTCGCCCAGATTGTAGCTCTTCAATGCTTCATAATGTCCACCTCCTCTGTTGTTCCCATCCATTTTCACTATGCAAAAACAAGAGAAACAATATATGTGATTCAGTAAACAGATTTATAGTTCAGACGCAAGTTGATTGAAACTGGTAAAACACGAGTTATGTTGAATATACTGATCATGAATAACATGAAATATTTACTGGCGAGGGCAAGTGTGGTTCAAATTAAAGGTCAACGAAATGGGTGAAGTTCCCTTCTCAAATAGGGAGAGGCACAGCATATTCGATCTCTGAAGTATGGTTCAGTGAGATGATCGGCAACCAACAAGTACTATCTTGTACGGATAGAGTACGATCATAGTATATTACCATAAAACTGCCTGCACACGCAGCACTGAATGACTATAGGCCTTTCCTGATATGTAATGTATCAGGTCTGGCAAGGATAGTTGGGATAACAACTATCGAAAATGCCCGCTCGTGCTTTGGGTGCCCAGCCCTGGGGCGAAGACACAGATGACACATAGAATCCTAGCTGGTGGGTTAACATGGAAAGTATTCTTAAAAAGGTTCACAAATAAATACCATGAGTCGGCATATATGTGTGATAAACATGGAAGAGACATGCAAATGCAGTCATGCAACAATGAATGAGCTTTGTAGGATCTGTTACTAGTACTACTCGGATCGGCTGAGCGGTGGCAGCTCGAGGAAGCGCCCGCGGATGATGACCCGTCGGTGTGGCGGCGCGGATCTGTGCCGCGGATCGATGGAGGGGACCGGTGGCGGCTCGAGGAAGCGCCCACGGTTGATGACCCGTGGGCGTGGCAGCACAGATCCGCGCTGGGGATCGACGGAGGGGACCAGCGGCAGCTCGAGGAAGCGCCCGCGGACGATGACCCGAGGGCGTGGCGGCACGGATCCGCATTGTAGGTCGACGAAGGGGACCGGCGGCGGCTCGAGGAAGCGCCCGCGGACGATGACCCACGGGCGTGGCGGCACGGATCCGCGCTGCGGATCGACGGAGGGGACCGGTGGCCACCACATCCGGCCATCGGAAGGAGGGAGGGCGGCAGATCGGGGCCGGGGTCACGCCAGCGACGGGGCGAGGGGGAGAAGAGGAGGCAGGGGAGAGGAAGAGAGAATGGCGATCTTTTACTCGGCCGCCGCGAGCCGGAGTAAATATAACGACAAGATTGGGGTTCAAGCAAAAAATTTACTCCACTAATGGTAATAAGGGATCGGTTAGGTGCGGTTTAGAGGAGAAAAAAGCTAAATATACTCCCTTCTGCTTGCGACTGGATAGGGGATCGGTTAGAGTTGCCTTAACATGGAATATATTCTTAAAATGGTTCACAGATTAATATCATGACTCGGCATATATGTGTGGTAAACATGGAAGGGACATGCAAGAAATGCAGTCATGCAACAATGAATGAGCTAACACATGAATCTGCTAATAGTACTCAATAACTGTTCACACAAGAATACCACGTACCACAGTAGCATCAGAATCAGAATCCCCCGATTGCCCTGTAGGATCTTTTCGGCCGGCAACAGAATCGGAATCCATCGATCTCTCTGTAGGATCCTTTCCGCCATATATCTTTCTTATATATACTAGTACATGTTGTTGGATTATGGATGGGCTTAGGCTCATATAAAACACTAATCCCTTGTTAATCTTGAGGCCCATGTATGAGATGGCAGGTGATGGAAAGTTTAGTCCCACCTTACTAGTTGAGGAGAGTTGAGACCTCTTTATAAGGGCTGCTCTACCACTTGCCATTGGGAGCTTGGGAAGAGGAGTGGTACACGCGCGCCGCCAATTAGAGATACGGTGCTGACCCAAGCTGAGTGAGTGAAGGCTCCGGCTTGACCTCCTTCGCCGTCCACCTCGCCCCGCCCCGCCTTGGGTTGCGGGTTGTGGTAATAAGCCGAGCCGAAGCTTATTTTTGCCGCTCAGGAATGAATTAATTAATTAGGGATTAATTAACGAGTCGCTAACATGTGGGCCACTGTCCAAGATGTTGGACTGTGGTCTCACTTGCGTTGCCGGGATTCGTCGACCCCTTGCCGGGACCCTCGTTACCGTGATTCGTGCGACGCTTGCCGGGAACAACGACTCCCTTGCCGGGAGTGGGCCGACTCGATCTAAGAAGGCTCTGGCCAGTGAAGTAACCTAGTTCGGTTCACTCACTCCCTCTCGCTTGACCTAGCCGTCATCTACTGTTCCTCACTCTGTGCTGCCTTCGGCGATCCCATCCCGACGACCGCGTGCACGGCTGGTCGGGAGAGCAGGTGCCTTCGGAACCTTGTCGTTCGAGATCCTGCCCGGGAGAACGACAATAAGATTTCTGGGAAGCGTCTCGACGCGACTGCTCCCGATCCGTCCCCAACTCTGTTTGCCTCTTCTTCCACTACTTCCTCTGCATCGACACCATGGCCGACGCCGCCGCCGCTAAGAAGAAGGCCACAGACGATGCCGAGGCTGCTGCTGCAGCCGCCGCGTTGGTCTGGCCAACCGGAGGGTATGATCTGTTCATCCCTTGTTTACTCATACTTATACTAGCCGTATATGTGCTGCTCATAGAAGGTTCGATTCTATGTTCTGTACGTGCTAGTATGCTTAGGTATTGCTATGAGATGCATACCTTTTATGCCATGCTTACTGTTTACTCATGGATAAGTCTAATCGGAAAAGTACTAATATTTCCAACACATATGTCCGTGCGTTGCAACAGGAGAGCTATTTCTTTGCGAGAAGCAATGTGAGAGATAATTGATTTGTCCACCAAAACGATCTCCATAACGGTGTGATAGAGAGGAGTTGTGGTCTTCTCGCGGGTCATGTTTGTCCCGTGAGATCTTGATATTGGCGGGGTTAGTTGGAGTGGCGGCAACCATCCAGCTCGTGCCTTTTTTTCGTCTAGGTCTGCCTCTGTCTCGGGGTTGTATCTGCCTCCTCATTTGGTAGCTATGCGGTGACCTTCAGGGCACGGGTGTTTTTGACCACTCTGTCTTACGATTGTATAATCGGATGGATTACTAATTGTAGCGCATAAATCCCATTTCATTAGCATATTTAGCGCATAACCATACAACATTGTCCCTTCTTTATTAGGGTTTATTTTTTGATTATTTTAGCACTAATGTGCCCACTATTTTTTTATTCGAGCCAAACCAACATATTCTCTTTTATTGGCCCAAGAAAAAAATTCTCCCACGAACGACCCAGTAGGGGAGTGCGGCTAAGGCTCAATATTGCCTGTGCAATGAAACAATTTTTTTCTTGGACCAACTGCGCAGGGGCTACTATATGAAGCTAGTTACATAAAATAGCGCGTGAGACATACATCAGTTCGTGTATGGGCCAACACACTGGTAGGCTCGAAAACGACCTATGTTTGTAAGGCGCGAAAAAATCCAAAAAAATGATGAGTTGAAGGATCAAAATCTTAACCTCAAAGACCCGACTACGTGCTGCTAGCTACTCGAAGACACGAGTCCTACCAACTAATGGCCAACTCAAAGATTTAAGATCATACTCCAATGTCAGATTGGTAAAAAAATTACTTTAAAAAATATACAAATTACTGAATATTCTTGGAAACATGAATAATTTTGAAAGTCCCAAACTTTTTTGTCATTCTTTACATTTTTTCAGAATTACACAACAAAATTTGAAACGTTCTAAATTCACAATTTTATTTGAAAACATGAACCTTTTATAATAACATGAATAGTTTTTGAATTTGTGATTTTTTTTGCAAAAGGAAACACATTTTGAAAACTCAGAACAATTTTTTCAAATGTGTTTCTTTAAACTCAGACATTATTCTGAATTTGCGAACATTTCACTAAAATATGAATATTTTTCATATTTAGAAATTTTTTTAAATGCTACTTTTTCGGAAAATTTCAAATAACTTTGGAAAACACAAGGAAAAAATAGATTTTTTAAAATCTGAACCAATATTGGAAGGAGTACAAAGATCTAATGTTTTGAATATTTTGCAAAACATAATATATCTTAAAAATTTCTGCATTTTATTAAAAACGTTATTTTTTATGATATTATGAATTTAAAAAAATAATAAAAAAGGGAGAAAGAAAAATAAAATTGAAAGGAAAAAAAGAAAAAAGAAAAAGAGAAAGAAACGAAGAATGAAAAATAGAAACATAAGACAGAACAAAAAGAAGAAAATGGTTCAAGACAACCTGGGCGCGCTATACGAATTTGCGACTATTTTGGAATGAGAACAAAGATTTAATGTTTTTATTTTTTTTATAATGTAATATATTTCAAAATTCAGATTTTTTTTAAATTGCATTTTTCTGATATTATGAACTTTTTAGAAAAAAATAGTATATGAAAAAGGGAGAAACATAAATAAAATTCAAAGAAAAAAAGGAAACAGAAACAGAAAATAAAAGGAGAAAGAAATAGAAAAAGAAAAATAGAAAGATAAATCAGAACAAAGAAAAAGAAAACGGGTCAGCCCAGCTTGGTGGCCATGTGTGAATTTTCTGTTATTTGACGCTCACTGCAATAAATAGAGTTTTGCTACTTACAGGGGCACGAAAATAAACGGGCTGGCTTTGCTGGGCCACACTACTTGCGGCCCATGTATGAAATTCGGGCGTTTTCCTTTTCTAATAGAGAATGAACAAAAAATTAGTACCACCTCGAATAGAAAAAACTTTTCGATGGTGAACGGATGAAAAAATTGGAGAAACACACCTTACTTTATTAGTAGGTATAGATAGGGTAACACTATTCTAAGTGTGAGTGTAGAATAGTTTATTCTACACCCCCAGTAATTCTATGTACAAAATCTAGTAAAACACTATATAAAATGTAGTAATTATGAAATATACTTTTTACTATCCAGTTTTTAATTTCCTACATTATCAGAAAAATTACTATATTTTGTACGCTGCGATACCATGTCTATATCTATCTATCTATCTATACCTATACTAATTTATGACTTTCAAGAAATTCCCACGTTAATTAGAAATCTATACCTATACTAATTTGTGACTTCCAAGAAATTCCCATGTTAATTAGAATTAGGAGCCGTTTATCTGGTGGAACCGAATTATTACGGTCTAGATCTTCCGTTAATTCTCTAAAGATACAACGTTAATCAGAAATTCCCTATAAATTACGAGAGCCGTCAGATGAAGTAGACGTCCTGAAGATTAGAACATGCGCTCTACCTCTCTCTCATAATCTGTCACGACACCCTCCTTCCTCTCCTTCCAATCTCTCTCTCTCTCTCTCTCAATTGTACCTCAAAAGAAAAAACACTCCGGATCTCAAAAGAAAAAAACACTCCCGATCTAAAAGGCTGAGCCACCAACGGCGGCTCAAAAGAGAAAACACCCCCGAACTCAAAAGAAAAAACACTTCCGATCTAAAAAGTTGAGCCATCCCCGACGGGGACCGTGATCTCATAAGTTGAAGCTTCCCTGGCGGCGACCATGATCTCACATCGAGCCTTCCCTCCCATCACTCCTCCCGTCCTCTTCTTCTCCTTGAACCTACATGTATGTACCAGTTGCAGTGATGGATAGCCGGAGCTGAGCCGAGGGGAAGGAAGAGATAGATGAGTCATACTCAAGATATTCTCCATCGGCAAGGACCAATTCTTCCATCCCTTCAGATTCCAACCCGCGGTTAATCTCATGCAATTTGATCTGTACGTGATCCGTGTGTGCTGTGCAATGACACTGGTAAACGAAAATTTGTCCATTGCATTAACGCCGGTTTGCATTTGTTTGTCGATGTTGCTGGTTTTGATTTTTAGAGTCTTCTCAACGCCAACAAGAGATAATTTTTGGATGGTTGTCGCACAAATTGACATTGTTGCTTTTGATTTTCAGGGCCTGCCCACAAACGATAGGCATTTAGAGTGGTTTAACAATAAGGGAACCTACAGATTGTTGTCACATGACGCTGACGAGATAAACTGTTGAGGATCAGTCACTAATTGTCAGGACGCTTACCACTGTGCCCATAAAAAAAACTCTAGCTAACCTGGCTGTGGAAGAGCCTCGGTGTTAATTCTGAACTGCTAGGGGGCAACGTCTTCTCCTCCCCATGAACTCTCCACAATGTGGCGGCAACCACCCAGGCGATTGGCTACTGTCTGGCTACCTCCATGTAGATGAGAAAAGAATTAGACTTCTTGAGACACATCTATGTAATGAAAGAAACAAATTGGATCAAAGAATAAAAGAGGAATTTTGAAGGAAAGCAGCTGTTAGTCCTACGCTTCTACTCTTCTTCCCTCTACTTACTTCATTTTTCCTGTAATCTGCATGGCTACATGGTCTGATGCTTCCTGTGAGAACAATCATATATGAGTTTTCCACTTTGTTTTATGCCTTGAGTTAGTTCTTTCTTCCCAAAAATAATAACACTCGGTTAATAATGTCTTACAAAGACAACTTGGAGATTTTTTTTTAGTCCTTTGGATCTTGCTTTTGAAGCATCGGCTGCCTCCTTTGTCTCGACGAGAAAAAGGACTGGCTATAGCAAGAATGGGATGCCGTGAGGCATCCATGTAGAGACATGTCTGATATGGTTTAGTACATTTTGCCCGTATTAACATGAGTGCTCAGTACAATATTTAAAAACAGTAATTTCTGACAACATGGATGCCAGATTTAGTCAGTACCGTAGATGTAGGTTCTGAAGCATTTGAATATGGGAGTTTTAGCTCTGTATTCACTAACTACCAAAGATACATACGCGAGTGTTTGCTTCCTTTTGTTTATGTGATTCAGATATTTGCAAGCCTCACAATGTGTGCCACTGAATTATGTTGTTCTGCAAAGGTCTGGATATATTCATGGATGCTTCAGATTTCAATTTTGATTATCATTTGACATAGCTATCTAATTAGCTTTGCAAGATATATTTTTTTATCATCTGTTTGTTGCAGCGCACTGTAACTTGCCAGAAAAAAAATCATATTATATATAGAAGGTGAGAGCGTATGATTGAAGACCACGATAATAAATCGCTCGAGAGCACGGTTGTCAGACGCTGCCCTTCCTCCTCAACTAGCTGAGTTCAGCCCAAGGCCGTGTCCTTTCTCAAGACAACTTCCCCTGGAAGTAGCTCCCATCACACATCTCCTGAATCGATCATGCCTTCAGGTCATCCAGCGACCGTGTGCTCCTCTCGCTACCTTTTTCCCATATTGGTTTGTTTCCCTGCAGTTTCTCTCATCCCACCCTCTCTGATTTCTATCCATTCTATGCGCTATGTTTTACAAGATGCGACCGTGTGCAGCGCCCGTATTTGCTTATTGTATTATATGTTCAGAACCGAGTACATTAACTTGCATGTCAGTAGTCAGCCCGAGATTAAGATCCAATTTCATGGATGCATGCATCAGTTCTCACAGCGGGTTCTCAAATCAAACCGTCCCTCCCGAGTCACCCCCATGCGGCAGCTGGGAGGCCCCAGATCCCGTCGCCCCCGACTGCCCCCCTCGTCCTCCTCCTCCCTCGTCGCCGCCAGAAGGCGCGGCTAGGCAAAGCCTTGCCGTCGCCGGCGGCGGCGGGGACTAGGTGCCTCCCGCTCGTGAGGAGCTGGCGCGGGCCGGCGCCCCCGGGCCGGAACATGGCGTGCGGCCGGACATCACGACGGGGGCTAGCGGCGCTCCGGCGATCCCATTCCCCATGGCAGGTGGCTTCAAGATTTGGGGTGCCATGGTCGCTAGGGATAGCGGCATGACCAGATCGGCGGCGGCGCAACCGGATCTGGGCTCAGGCGTGAGCTTGCTCTCCGGCTCACGGTCGGTGCAATGGCGAGTGCGACACGTCGGCAGCTGGACGGATCTGTGGGATTCCATCTGTGTCTGGTCCTTGACAACCCGGGCAACTCCGAGGGAAACCCTATATCTCCTTGGGATCGAGCGATGGCGGTGCTCTTGCGCCGTACCTCTTCAGGGCATCATTTTGGAGTTTGCTACGGTCGAAGGAACCAGCGAGGACAGTGGCGTACGCCCGGTGGGGCAACTGCCGATGAAAATCGCACCGACTACAGTCATGGCGGATGATGGCGGTGTCTTTGATGTCGTTTCCTTGTCGAGGCATCGTTGTTGTAGTTGGCGTCATCAGGCTCGGGTTGCTCCGGGGGAAACCCTAGAGCCGGGTCTCCCAAATCGAACGATGATGGCGTTCTTAATAGCGCTTTCCCTCATGGGGGCATCATTTTGGAGCAAGTGATGGCTGGAGGACACAAGAGGAGGAGCGGTGCTTCATCACACACATTGATGGTGTCGGATCTCGATGGCATGGCGCTTTGGAGATTAGGCGTATGATGTGCGATGATGGACTCGCGCAGGAGGTCGACGCTGTCTAGCGTCATCGTGGCGTCGACGCAGCTAGACCGGGCAACGTTCATGCAGCAGTACAGCTCTGAAGATGGATTGGTGGCAGTTGGCTGTGGCGGCCTCATACCCGGCAGACGTCCTGGTTGAGGAGCACGCCGAACTGGTGGGTGCCCATACCCGACAAGCGTCATGGTTGAGACCTCAGATCTTAGATGTTAGGTTTGGCTGTGAGGTCTGTTTGATATTAGACTCAGACTATCAGCATCCCTTCATCAATTGAATATGAGTAGCGACATTTTTGTTGCCTAGACGGTGGCTTCGGTCTTACTGTTGTATGACTTTGTAAGGTTTTGTGTGAATAATTAATAAAATGGCTGCATGCATCGTCTAGACGTAAAGGCTGGGTCCTTCTCCATTTTTTAAAAAAATAGATGCATGCATGGGCATAAATATCACAGATGCATGAGTGTGACCTCTTTAAGTCTGATGTCGTACAAATATAGTAGCATCCATAATCTATGTGTACGTAGAGATTCTTTATTTACTTGGTAGCCCTTTTTGGTAACTGTATTCTTTGATATATATATATATATATATATATATATATATATATATATATGGGGTCACACTATTCGTCACCCTGGGTGAGGACTAGTTATTTTTCACCCTCCCTCTATTTTACCATTAATGCACCGTAATTTTACGTTCTGTAAGTTTTGTCTTATTTCCGACGCAAAAAAAGGACCGTAAGAAAATATATAATCACCGTAAAAAATATTTTATGTAATGTAAAATTACAAACATAAAAACATAGTCTAAAATACACATAAACTGTAAATTTTCTTGTCTTATGACCTATATTTTTATTTTCTTATGTCAAATTTTATGTAGTGAATCAATAGAAATGTAACTATTTAAATTCGAAATGTAATTTAATTATGAAATGATCATAAGATTACCTCGGATAAAGAATAACTTATTCTGCAGCCTGGGTGATGAATAGTAATTCAAAATTTTATGTAGTGAATCAATTGATGAATAGTAACTATATATATATATATAATGTTACTATTCATCACCCAGGGTGCAGAATATGTTATTCTTCACCCGAGGTAATCTTACGATCATTTTATAATTAAATTATGTTTGGAATTCAAATAGTTACATTTCTATTGATTCACTACGTAAAATTTGACATGAGAAAATAAAAATATAGGTCATAAAACAAGAAAATTTGCAGTTTATGTGTATTTTAGACTATATTTTTACGTTTGTAATTTTACATAACATAAAATATTTTTTACGGCGATTATATATTTTTTACGGTCTCTTTTTGCGTCGGAAATAAGACAAAACTTACGGAACGTAAAATTACGGTGCATTGGTGGTAAAATAGGGGGTGAAGAATAACTATTACATGCCCGTGCGTTACATCGGAAGAGATAATTGACATGTGTACCAAAATGTCCATCGACACAACAATGAAAACATCCTGACAGTGCCACTCGGCGACAGCAGGGAGGTGTCCACCAAAACGTGTCACAGAAACATTGGGACGGTGCCACCTGACGGCCGCAGAGAGGCACACACTGGCACTAGTAGAAAAAGGGCCTTCAGTCCCGGTTCATAAGGCCCTTTAGTCCCGGTTCTGGAACCGGGACTAAAGGGTCGGTACTAATGCCTATCCCTTTAGTCCCGGTTCAATCCAGAACTGGGACTAAAGGGTCGGTACTAATGCCTATCTCTTTAGTCCCGGTTCAATCCAGAACCAGGACTAAAAGGCGCGGCCACGTGGAGCTCCACCTTTAGGTTCACCAACCGGGACTAAAGGAAATTTTATGATTTTTTTTATGATTTTTTTTGAATTTTTTTTTTGAATTTTTTTGATTTTCAAATTTCTGAATTATTTTAACCTCTAGTCTGTAATCACCACCCCTCATCACTTCTCAATTTATCCTCTAATCACCCCTCATCATTCCAAATCATCTAACTTCCCAAACGGTCACCCATCCTCCCACTCCCCCAGCCTGAGCACGCTTAACTTCCGGGTTCTATTCTCCCTCGCTCCAAGTCTGCAATTGTTGTTTTCCTGACAATACTAAGATGTCAATCCTATTAACCTTCAGGAATTTTGCTTGAGCATGAAGTGCCACATTTCATAGTTTTATTTTGAAACTATTGTTTTAAAAAACAATAATTATTTAGTAACACTAATATTTCTTGAATAATTAGTTTGACCATTATTTGACCACAGTTTGACCACAGCTTGACCAGATTTGACCAAAATTGAAAAATAACAGAAATAATTATTTAGTAACACTAATATTCTAGAATAATTAGTTTGACCATTGTTTGACCACAGTTTGCCCACTGTTTGAATTTTTTTTCGATTTTTTTCACTCTAGATCTTAAAAGCCCCATAACTTTTTTCTATTAGGTTTTTGAGGATTTTGAAAATGTTCCCCCCGTTAAATTCGGGTGTAACTTTTCGAGTAGATGATTTTCCATATAAAAAACTTTTTCATCCGAGTTAGTATGCAAAAGTTATGCCCAATTTTACAAATTTCAGAGAGATTTTGCAAATAAAGTCAAAATTCACATTTGCAAATTTTCCCAACAACTAGACCACATATCACATGGGAAACTTATTTTCTTTTATTTTTTTGACATTTCCATCATTTTTTTTTAAATTGAAAAGGCGATCCAAGTGGGCGGGGTAGAGTTTGAAAATGGGACCTTTAGTACCGGTTCGTGGCACGAACCGGGACTAAAGGTCTCAACCCCATTAGTCCCGGTTCGTGCCTCAAACCGGGACTAAAGGTCTAATCTTTAGTCCCGGTTTGAGGCACGAACCGGGACCAATGGTTGTGGGCCAGGAGCGAGGCCCATTGGTCCCGGTTCATCCCACCAACCGGGACCAAAAGGTCCAGATGAACCGGGACCAATGGCCCACGTGGCCCGGCCGTCCCCCTGGGCTCACGAACCGGGACCAATGCCCCCATTGGTCCCGGTTCTGGACTGAACCGGGACTAATGGGCTGACCCGGCCTGGACCAAAGCCCTGTTTTCTACTAGTGTGGTCTAGCAGAAATGTATATTGATGGCGC
Source organism: Triticum urartu (assembly GCF_003073215.2). NCBI lineage: Eukaryota > Viridiplantae > Streptophyta > Magnoliopsida > Poales > Poaceae > Triticum > Triticum urartu. The sequence goes on along the minus strand of NC_053024.1, from coordinate 710,029,665 downwards.
ATTAAGAATCATATTACACATATGATACTTTTGGTATAATTTTTGTACCAGATGTCTGATCACACCAAACATGAATAAATCAAACTGCAGCAAAATCATTACATTGACTACGGTATATAAATATACCATTCTACTAATTTTAGATCAAAAGGCGGCTCTATTTTTCCGGTGCCTAATTTTAAATCTCCCATTCTAAGCCGTTGTGATAAAATTGGAGCTATTTTTAAAGCTCTTAGCCAACAATTGGCCCACTTAAAGCTTCCATGCCTCTCTCTACCTCTTCGCTAGTCAATCCTCTACGGAACTACTCGGCGCACGACACTCCCTACCCGATTTTCACACAACACATGGTCCAGCGGTTGTGCTGCACTTGGTCTTATCCATGCATGGTTCAATCGATAGCATCGTCCAAAAATCGTAAGCCGAAGGTCGCTCGTCTAGTAGCACCCACTCCACTTAAACGTGCAGCCACCCAACCAGATTTGTTTGTGGAGTTAATTTCTCCCTTTCCACCCACAATTAACCCTCCTGGTAGCTTGTTGACTTTCGGGCAATTCGTGGACCTATATAAATTATTGAAATTTCGTATAATGAGGCGAGGTGGTACAGATAACAAGCAAAATTCCTTGCACAAGCATTAGTTGTTTAGTTGGTTAAAAGCCATTAGGGTGGGAGGTTAGATCATGAGTTCGACCTCCCACTCAACCTCTTTTTCTCCGGCTTGGGGAATGGGAAATGTTTCCCTCAAACCTTCGGCCAAAACTTCGGCGTGTCCCGTCACACCACGTTATACCTACAGATGCCAGGGTGCCACATGTCCTTGCGGGCCACGCACATCCCTTCTTCTCTCCTTCCGTTTCCATTCTCTTGCTAGGGACGGATTCAAGGGGAATGGGAAACGTTTCCCTACGACCGACCGGCCAAAACTTCAGGGTGTCACATCACACCACATTATACCTACCAACGCCAGGGCACCACATGTCCTTGCGGGCCCACGCATATCCCTTCCTTTTATCCTTATGTTTCCATTCCATCGCCAGGGACGGATTCAAGGGGAATGGGAAACGTTTCCCTATGACCGACCAGTCAAAACTTCAGCGTGTTTCGTCATATGCCACGTTATACCCACCAACGCCAGGGGTCCACATGTCTTTGTGGGCCCACGCACATCCCTTCTTTCTTTCCTTCTGTTTCCTTTCCGTTTCCAAGGGAAGGATTCAAGGGTGGTCGAGGAGGGTGGGATGCCCCCACCCAACGACCGTGCCGCCCCTTAATAGGGTTAGTTGTTCACTAAGTTTTCCTCATTAACAACTGATATATATTGCTTCGCCCCCAGACTCTGGGTCTTTCGTAACATGAAGCGATCCAAGTACATCCTTTTACAAGCTAAATGCCCAAAATAGCAAGCAGCATTGCAGCCCATCACAGAAGATAAAGAAGCCCTCCAAGAGGGATCTAATCTCTAAAAATAGTTAATAGTTATCTAGTATCTCTCTTTCTCTCTAAGCGCAGAAATTAAAATTTGGCTCCTCACAGCTTATGATCCCGAGAATAAAAATATTTTTCAAATGCCAAAATAAATCAAGAATTTTTTATGTGATCTTAGTCACATCCAAATGCTATACCCGCATCCGGATATGAAAATCACACTCCCGTGCAGCTCCGCGGCCGCACTGGGACGCCCCAACTCCGGCTGTCTAAGGGCCTTTCTCTTTCTGCTCTCCCATCACCGCTGCAGGAGAGAGTCGTCGGGCAAAGCCTGGACAGCTTCGGCGGGGGGGGGGGGGGGGGGGGGGGGGGGGGGGGGGGGGGGGGGGGGGGGGGGGGGGGGGGGGGGGGGGGGGCGTCTGGCAGCGCCCTCGCGGCGGGTTGATGGTAGTTGGAACTATGTCGGTATTTCCCTGGAGAGGGAGGGATGATGTAGCACAGCGACAGTAGGTATTTCCCTCAGTTATGAAATCAAGGTTATCCAACCAGTAGGAGAACCAACCAACACAACGTAAACAACCCCTGCACACAAATAACAACACCTCGCAACCTGACGTGTTAAAGGGATTTTCAATCCCTTTCGGGGTACGGCGCCAGAAACGGCGAGTGACGGGAGATAAAGTTGTAAATATTGATAGATCGAACGCCAAATAAAATAAATTGCAGCAAGGTATTTTTGGATTTTTGGTTTAATAGATCTGAATAAAAATGCAAAGGAAAAGTAGATCGCAAGGCAAATATATGAGAAAGAAGACCCGGGGGCCGTAGGTTTCACTAGTGGCTTCTCTCGAGAAAAACAGCAAATGGTAGATAAACAAATTACTGTTGGGCAATTGATAGAACTTCAAATAATTATGACGATATCCATGCAATGATCATTATATAGGCATCATGTTCAAGATTAGTAGACCGACTCCTACCTACATCTACTACTATTACTCCACATATCGACCGCTATCCAGCATGCATCTAGTGTATTAAGTTTATGGAAAAATGGAGTAATGCAATAAGAAGGATGACATGTAGACAAGATCCGTTTATCTATATGGCGGTAGATATAGATCTCGTCCTTTTATCCTTAGTAGCAGCGATACATACTTGTTGGTTCCCTTTCTGTCACTGGGATCAAGCACCGTAAGATCGAACCAACTACCGGGCAGCTCTTCCCATTGCAAGATAAATAGATCAAGTTGGCCAAACAAAACCCAAATATCGGAGAAGAAATACGAGGCTATAAGAGATCATGCATAAAAGAGATCAAAGAAACTCAAATACTTTCATGGATATAAAAACATAGATCTGATCACAAACTCGAAGTTCATCGATCTCAACAAACACACCGCAAAAGAGTTACATCATATGAATCTCCAAGAGCCCATTGTATTGAGAATCGAGAGAGAGAGAGAGAGAGAGATGAAGCCATCTAGGTACTAACTACTGACCCGAAGGTCCACAAAGAACTACTCACGCATCATCGAGAGGCACCAATGGAGGTGGTAAACCCCATCCGAGATGGTGTCTAGATTGGATCTGGTCGCTCTGGACTCTGCAGCGGCTGGATGAATATTTCGTCGACTCCCATAGGGTTCTAGTATTTTTGGGGTATTTATAGAGCAAAGCGGCAGTCCGGGGGGCACCCGAGGTGGGCACAACCCACCAGGGTGCACATGGGCCTCCTGGCGCGCCCTGATGGGTTGTGCCCCCACTAGTAGAAAACAGGGCTTTGGTTCAGGCCTGGCCAGCCCATTAGTCCCGGTTCAGATACTAACTGGGACCCATGGGGGACATACGTCCTGGTTCGTGAGCCCATGGGGGCGGCCGGGGCCTCGTGGGCATTGGTCCCGGTTCGTTTGTACACATTTGTCCCAGTTCCTGGCACGAACCAGGACCAATGGGCCTCGCTCCTGGCCCACATACATTGGTCCCGGTTCGTGGCTCGAACCGGGACAGAAGGGGGGGGGGCTTTAGACCCGGTTCCAGCCACAAACCGGGACAAATGAGTTGCCTATATATACCCCATCTCCGCAGCAGAGCACTCCACAGTGCTCTGTTTTTTCTGTCGGCGATGAGAGGGCATTTGGGTGCTCTAGCTCACCTCCTATGCCCATGAGGTTTTCGATGAAATGCCTGAGCCACACTAGTTAAGCTTTCTCCTCTCGAAGCTCGACCTCCAAGCTCTATTTTCCCTGAGATTTGCATAGGTTTAGCGGTCCGTCACGTCCCTTCCCCATCTTCATCGCCGTTGATCGCCCGCGCCGATCTCATCGCCGGCACCACCGTGGTGAGCCTCTTGTTCTTATCTTCTTTCTGAAAGAAAAGAATTCTAGCTTACTTTAGATATATACTTGTCTAATTTTCTAACTTTTATTATTGCTTGTTATTATATAGTGCGATGGTTTTGTCATCCGCCCCCGTCGGCCCTCGTCCTATCTATGATTCAGATGTGGTATATATTATCTTTTTATAACTATTTGGTTCATTTATTATTTATGACAATTATGCCGACCAATGTGACATAGATTTTATTTATGTAGGAGGTAGTTGAACCGGAAATTCCAACCGACCCTATTGTCGAGAGGTTAAATTTAGTTGAAGAAGAAAACATTTACTTGAAGGAAAAAAATTGAGGAGGAGAAGATGATATTGGAGTTGCATGTTGCGGATGTCGTCGATGATCACAAGATCAAGATGGATGCAATGCGGTTGAAGATTAGAAAGATTAGAAAATATGCCATTCATACCGAGGCTTGGTATCATTATGCCGTTGGATCAATTTTTACCTTGGTTGTGATTATGATCGCATTTGTTGTTGCATTGCAAGGTTTTACATAGTTTCAATGTATGGTTTAACTAGATGCTCTGGAGAGCTATATGTTGTTCAATGAGAACTATGTATGTACTTTGTTTTTAATGTGATGATGAACTTCTATTAATTTGGTCACTTATCTATCCATGTGAATCTGTAATGGTTTTTGACACACATAATGTGATGATGAACTTATATTAGTTTGGTCACTTATATATCCATGTGGCTTTGAATGGTGCATTTTGAACACACAAAAGTCTAGAGTTGAAATAAGTTCAAAAAAAAGAAATCCCTTTGTAAAGATGAGTTTTCGTCTGAAACCCTGATAATTCGAAAGAGATTGTCCATTTTGTACACGAAGTGCATCCAGTTTTTGCCATAACCCTCTCAACTGTTTTGCACATGCTATGTGGGTGAAATGATGATACCATGCCAACTTTCAACCTTTTTAGAGTTCATTTGTAGTGCTTTTCAATTTCAGGATCATTTAGCTCAAAAAATTAGTAAATGCATGAAAAATAACAAATGAAGTCAGAAAGGGTTGAAAATTGATGATGTAGCATTGAATGGTGCATTTCGAACACACGAAAAGTCTGGAGTTCAAATAAGTTCAAGAAAATGAAATCCCATTGTAACAGATAATGAAACCCTTATACTTCGAAAGAGATTGTATGTTTTGTACACGAAGTGCATCTAGTTTTTGTTGTAACCTTCTCAACTTTTATGCACATGCTATGTGGGTGAAATGATGATACCATGCCAACTTTCAACATTTTCAGAGTTCATTTGAAATGCTATTGAATTTCAGGGTCTTATAGCTCAAAAAATCAGTAAATGCTTGAAAAATAACAAATGAAGTCGCAAAGGGTTGAAAATTAATGATGTGGCTTTGAATGATGCATTTTGAATAGACAAAAAGTCTGGAGTTCAAATAAGATCAAAAAAATGAAATCCCTTTGTAACAGATGAGTTTTCGTCCGAAACCTTGATACTTCGAAAGAGATTGCCCGTTTTGTACATGAAGTGCATCTAGTTTTTGCCATAAACCTCTCAACTTTTTAGCACATGCTATGTGGGTGAAATGATGATACCATGCAAACTTTCAACCTTTTCAGAGTTCATTTGTATTGCTTTTCAATTTCAGGGTCATTTAGTGCAAAAAGAATGAACTAATAGCAAAAATAATGAACTTAAAATAATCAATTAAAATATTATGTTATGATCAACTAAAACAAAACTATAATATTCTTCAATAGAAAAAACAATCAACTAAAAAGTTTTTATAAAACTCTAATAGCAAAAGGATTCATCTAAAAAGCTTTTATAAACCTCTAGTATTTTTTAAACTAAAATTATATAAAATTTATGCAACTAAAATTATCAAAGTATTTTATGTTCAAAACATTAATGGCAAAAATAATTTTCATAAAGAAATTTTTTTGTTAAAAACTTTAATAGAAAACTAAAATAACAAAATCTGTTCTTGATTAAAACAGAGATTTAAAATTACCTAAAAATTACCAAATTTAATATAATGATAAAACACAATAATATTAAATAGCTGGAAAAAGAATCACACAAAAATCTATTTTTCAGTAAAGTTATTGACAAACTAGTAATTCACACTAATTTAAAAGAATTCAAATTTGAAAATTAATGGCACTAACAGAAAGTCTATAATTTTAATGACCCAACACCAAAAAGAATTAAAGAAATAAAGCAAAAAAGAAAACAAAATAAATAATGCAAAAAACAAAATAAAAAACTAGAAAAAATGCCACCTACTGGGCCACCACGGTCAGAATACGACTAGAAACCCCATTGGGCCAGGATTCAGGCCTGCAGCAGGCCCAGCAGGCCCATATGCACAAGTGATAGATTAGGCCCGAAAGCCTGCGGTTGAGAGGAGCTCGAGAGGGTGGGCGCAACAACGCTTATAAACCACTCTCGAGCTCTCTCAACTAGCGAGGTGGGACTAAAATTTTGACGCGGGCAACACAAGGCCTTTGGTCCCGGTTGGTGGCACCAACCGGGACTAAAGGGGTGCATTGGTACCGGTTCGTGGCACCAACCGGTACTAATGCCCACCTTTAGTCCCGGTAGGTGCCATCAACTGGGACCAAAGGCCTCTGCTTCCCGCCCTTTGGGCTGATGAAAAGAGACCTTTGGTCTCGGTTGGTGGCAAAAACCGGGACCAAAGGGGGGCATCCGTCCCGGTTTGTGCCACGAACCGGGACCAATGCACTATGTATATAAGCAGGACTTAGCAGTTTTTCCAAAATCCATCACTTTCTTCTCCGCCCGACGCCCCCTGCTCCTCGTCGCCGTCGTCGCCGAGTCCTGCCCCAAACGTCGTCAGGCTGGTCCACCGCGCCGTCGCCGCTGTCGCCGACGCCGTCAGGCTGCTCAACTTCGCCGCCGCCGACGACCTCGAAGCCATCTGCCCCGACGCTGGCGCCGCTCCCCGTTCCCCTGCCCCGACGCGCCGCCCCCGGCCCGAGCGCCCGTGCGCCCCTGCCCCAACGCGCCGCCCCGGCCGCGCCCGTGCCCCTGCCCGACGCTGCCCCACGCCCCCGGCCTGCCCCGACCACACGCCACCGCCACGTTCGGTCTGGCCGCCGGCCTTCCTCTATGTTTTTTTTCATATATATGTTGTTTTTTCTCCAGATTATATGTATACTAGTCATCAACCCGTGCACCTGCACGGTCTAGCAATTTCAATATTTAATATAACAAAGTTGTGAAAATTTAAAATTTTCAAACAATAATAATATGAATATGTTGATGTAGATTATTATTATAACACATGCATGTAAGTTCAGTGGTCGCTTGGGGTCGCTTGTCATCCCGTGCGGCACCTGACTTTGGGATGTTTGTGGTTTGCCGATGGCCATGCTGGTGGGAGAGGGCACTTGATGGTGAAGGGGATATCCTTCACGGAGAAAAACTGATGGGGGCCATCGATAGGAGAGGAGAATCGAAGGAAAGGAGTCCACAGTTATGTATAGGAGTTGAGGGAGATGTTTTCCCGTTTTAGTGCGAAGAAGATTTTATGTTCATCACACAGATCCTTTTTGACTTACATGGCAAACAAAGTATCAAAACTCTTCCTAGATCCATGATAAAAGCAAACGTGCATCCTAAGTAGAGAGAAGACTAACCAATCTAGTTATTTTGAATCTTGTATTCTCCATGGACCAAGAGAAATGCTGTCTTTTTTGGAAGTATGCAGACATCTATGCTGGTGTTTCTTAGGACCATAATGAGGACGAAGACAGACCTCACGTCCGACAAACCAAATGTTGGGCGTGACTCTGGCGATGCATGGGTGTGGAGGAAACGTCTACCCTATGGAAAAACACCTGCCATCGTTGCACCCTGAGACTACGGCCACTGGATCGATAAACAAATGGGATGGAGTTTGAGATGGTCTACATTGACGAACCTTCGGCGCACCCCCTTCAGAGCATCGTCCATCGTGACTGGCATGGAAACTGAGAAGAATGAATGAATCTCCCGTCGAATATGAATATAAAAATTAATTTCCTTATTTTTATTGTAGTGCCCTCTTATCCGATCAAATCTCTACAACTTTCTATGTGTCCATTCTTTGTTTCCACATGCATATAAAAGTTCCAAGGATGCAATATCTGGTTGATGAATAAATATTGTTTCCCATTACTGAAGGACGCCCTTATATATTTTTTGCTTGCAACCACGTTTCAATGGCCGTACATTTTTTTGCAGGGATTCAATGGCCGTACATGCAGCCCTTATTTGTTTGCATGGGCCCTCGTATTGTTTTTGTACGCATGTATTTATACATGGACTCACTTGTCTCTAAACGTACGTGCAGGGGTAGTACTACTGTTTGTTCTATCATATCGGACTTTTTCCCTGCAAAAAAAAAATCACGTCTGACTTTTTTTTCTTAAAAAAACATATCACGCCAGAATTAAATCATGCATGTCGTATGACTTGTACCATAGAGGGACTCTCCAACATGCGTACTTATTCTGTTGGACTAAAATCACGCATGACTTGTAGCATTTTTTTGTGGAATGATTAATCGTACCATACATGGACTCCCTTATTCTAGAGTGCAGACATGCTAAAGCACTCATTATGGACTTGCTCTTTTTTTAGTTTATCACGCCAGACTTAAATCACATCTTACGTTTAGAATATCTGCTGATGGAAAAAAATCACTTATCAATGTGAACATCTTTTTTTGGAGGATATGATGGATGCTTTCTTTGTTTTACTTCACGGGAGAAGATTGGAGTTTGAAGGGTAATCAAACGGATCTGCTCTCCTATTTTTTTTCATTTTTTAAGGCAACGTTGGATGCAGTCTTTGTTTTGCTTAACCAAAACGTGGCAGGAGTCCCTTTTTGGACCATGTGTTTAGTAAGTTTCTTTTTCATCTTTGCCGTTAATTATTTAATCCAATGGTGCAATTAATTTTAGTGATGTGGATTAATGAGAAGGCTTTAATGGTGCCTCCAATTAGTAAATATAAGATGTGTGATTATATGTATGTGTGTATATATGATTATATGTCCTGTTTTTTTTTCCAGATTTTTTGTTCATAGATGATTTGTTTTTTGCTTTTTTATAAAAATGTATATATGTATGTGTGTTCTCTGTGTATATATGTTCATATATGCAAATGTTAAATTTTTAGAAAAGTTTTATCTATGTATGCAAAAGTTAGAAGAAGAAAAAGATTTATATATGCAAAAGTTACATTTTTAGAAAAGTTTTATATATGCAAAAGTTACATTTTTAGAAAATAAGAAGAGGAAGAAGGAGAAGAAGAAGGAGAAGAAGAGGAGAGGAAGAATAGGAGAAATAAATAAGAAGAGGAAAAAAGTTCTATATATGCAAAAGTTACATTCTTCTTCTCCTCTTTTTTTCTACTTTTTTTCTTCTTCTTCCTTTTTTTATCGGGTATGTCGTTGTCGATATACCCCCTCCCCGATAACATCGACATGAGGGGGGGGGGTCGCCGAGGGCCCACCCCAAACCCTAGAGAAGCGTCGAGGCCACTAATTAATATGATTCCTTGTTGTGATTAGGTAGCTAGTTCTACGTTTGCCACTAATATATCCACCTGCTGTCATGTTTTAGGATGAAAAAAAAAGAAGAAGAAAAAAAAGGAGGAGGAGAAGTTTCGTTTAGTTTTAGGATTATTTTAGTTTATGTTTAGTTTAGGAAGAAGGAAAAGAAGAAGGAGAAGAAGAGGAGAGGACGAACAGGAGAAATAAATAAGAAGAGGAAAAAAGGGAAAAAAAAAGAGGAGAAGAAGAAAAATTATATTCTAATTTTTCTTCTTCTCCTCTATTCCTTTCTTCTCCTCCTCTTTTCTTTTCTTCTTTTTTTCTTCTTATTCTTCCTTTTTTTATCGGGTGTGTCGTTATGGATATACCCCCTCCCCGATAACTTCGACATGAGGGGGGGGAGGGGTCACCGAGGGGCCACCCCAAACCCTAGGGAAGCGTCGAGGCCACTAATATGATTCCTTGTTGTGATTAGGTAGCTAGGTCTACGTTTGCCACTAATATATCCACCTTTTGTCATGTTTTATAATAATTGCCATTTTGTAATATTTGCTGAAACAATGGAGCACGGACGAGACGAGGCAGTAGAAGAGGTGTTGGGGGACATAATCTTAGCCGGAGGTGATGTCATGTCATATCTTAACGACAATGATGGTCTTGAAGGACAGGGTGAAGAAGCAAGCTACAGTGATCGAACAGTGGAGGAGGAAATACATGATTATGATGGCTCCGGTGACCGAATGCCGGTGCAAGGAGACCGTTGTCGTGGATATAGGAAACGGGTATCCTCATGGAGGTAGGCCGCGACCCATCATGGTCACTTGGGGGCTTCCTGCTCATCGAACATAGCTGTCAATACCCTCTTGATCAGCGCAATGCCAAAACTTATATGGTCATTTGGGGGCTTCCTGTTCAAATATAGGTCATATTCGAACCAAAGAGAACAGAGCTGTCGATACCCTTTTGACCGGCACACTGCCAAACTCACTAGGGGGCTTCTTGATCGTATTCGAATCATAGCTCAACCCCTTTCGGGTCCGACGCGGATCGTATTCGAACCAGCCTCGTTAAACAACTATCAAGGTCATTTGGGGGCTTCCTGTTCAAACATAGGTCGTATTCGAACCAAAGAGAACATAGCTGTCGCTACCCTCTTGATCGGCAATGCCAAAGCCACTGGGGGCTACATGATCGTATTTGAATCCTAGCTTAACCCCTTTGGAACGGTTTACTGATCGTATTCAAATCAGAAGCCTTGATTTTCTTTTTGTTTGGATTAAGTTTTTTGAACACAACCTTTTGGGTTTTGAGACTTTTTGCTCATATCTAAAGCATATATATGTGGTTTCTATTAACCCGCCCTGGCTTTCGACGAACAAGTCACCAGCATACGACAATATTAATACTTGGAAGGTTTGACGTCTAAGTTTTGGGTTATCCCCCTTACTGCACAAGTATCATAAGCCGTCAGTACGATTCAATATCACAGGTATGACATTGTTTATACATGATTTTATTTATGTAGGAGGTAGTTGAACCGGAAATTCCAACCGACCCTATTGTCGAGAGGTTAAATTTAGTTGAAGAAGAAAACATTTACTTGAAGGAAAAAAATTGAGGAGGAGAAGATGATATTGGAGTTGCATGCTGCGGATGTCGTCGATGATCACAAGATCAAGATGGATGCAATGCAGTTGAAGATTAGAAAGATTAGAAAATATTCCATTCATACCGAGGGTTGGTATCATTATGCCGTTGGATCAATTTTTACCTTGGTTGTGATTATGATCGCATTTGTTGTTGCATTGCAAGGTTTTACATAGTTTCAATGTATGGTTTAACTAGATGCTCTAGAGAGCTATATGTTGTTCAATGAGAACTATGTATGTACTTTGTTTTTAATGTGATGATGAACTTCTATTAATTTGGTCACTTATCTATCCATGTGAATCCGTAATGGTTTTTGACACACATAATGTGATGATGAATTTCTATTAATTTGGTCACTTATATATCCATGTGGCTTTGCATGGTGCATTTTGAACACACAAAAAGTCTGGAGTTGAAATAAGTTCAAAAAAGGAAATCCCTTTGTAAAGATGAGTTTTCGTGTGAAACCCCGATACTTCGAAAGAGATTGTCCATTTTGTACACGAAGTGCATCCAGTTTTTTCTGTAACCCTCTCAACTGTTTTGCACATGCTATGTGGGTGAAATGATGATACCATGCCAACTTTCAACCTTTTTAGAGTTCATTTGTAGTGCTTTTTAATTTCAGGATCATTTAGCTCAAAAAAATCAGTAAATACATGAAAAATAACAAATGAAGTCAGAAAGGGTTGAAAATTGATAATGTAGCTTTGAATGGTGCATTTTGAACACACAAAAAGTCTGGAGTTCAAATAAGTTCAAGAAAATGAAATCACTTTGTAACAGATAATGAAACCCTTATAATTTGAAAGAGATTGTATATTTTGTACACGAAGTGCATCTAGTTTTTGCTGTAACCCTCTCAACTTTTATGCACATGCTATGTGGGTGAAATGATGATACAATGCCAACTTTCAACATTTTCAGAGTTCATTTGAAATGCTATTGAATTTCAGGGTCTTATAGCTCAAAAAAAATCAGTAAATGCTTGAAAAATAACAAATGAAGTCGCAAAGGGTTGAAAATTAATGATGTGGCTTTGAATGATGCATTTTGAACACACAAAAAGTCTGGAGTTCAAATAAGATAAAAAAAAAGAAATCCCTTTGTAACAGATGAGTTTTCGTCCGAAACATTGATACTTCGAAAGAGATTGCCCGTTTTGTACATGAAGTGCATCTAGTTTTTGCCGTAAACCTCTCAACTTTTTAGCACATGCTATGTGGGTGAAATGATGATACCATGCCAACTTTCAACCTTTTCAGAGTTCATTTGTAGTGCTTTTCAATTTCAGGGTCATTTAGTGCAAAAAGAATGAACTAATAGCAAAAATAATGAACTTAAAATAATCAATTAAAATATTATGTTATGATCAACTAAAACAAAACTATAATATTCTTCAACAGAAAAAACAATCAACTAAAAAGTTTTTATAAAACTCTAATAGCAAAAGGAATCAACTAAAAAGCTTTTATAAACCTCTAGTATTTCTTAAACTAAAATTATATAAAATTTATGCAACTAAAATTTTCAAAGTATTTTATGTTCAAAACATTAATGGCAAAAATAATTTTCATAAAGAATTTTTTTTGTTAAAAACTTTAATAGAAAACTAAAATAACAAAATATGTACTTGATTAAAACAAGGATTTAAAATTACCTAAAAATTACCAAATTTAATATAATGATAAAACACAATAATATTAAATAGCTGGAAAAAAGAATCACACAAAAATCTATTTTTCAGTAAATTTATTCACAAACTAGTAATTCACACTAATTTAAAAGAATTCAAATTTGAAAATTAATGGCACTAACAGAAAGTCTATAATTTTAGTGACCCAACACCAAAAAGAATTAAAGAAATAAAGCAAAAAACAAAACAAAATAAATAATGCAAAAAACAAAACAAAAAACTAGAAAAAATGCCACCTACTGGGCCACCACGGCCTGAATACGACTAGAAACCCCATTGGGCCAGGATTCAGGCCCGCAGCAGGCCCAACAGGCCCACATGCACAAGTGACAGATTAGGCCCGAAAGCCTGCGGTTGAGAGGAGCTCGAGAGGGTGGGCGCAACAACGCTTATAAACCACTCTCGAGCTCTCTCAACTAGCGAGGTGGGACTAAAATTTTGACGCGGGCAACACAAGGCCTTTGGTCCCGGTTGGTGGCACCAACCGGGACTAAAGGGGTGCATTGGTACCGGTTCGTGGCACCAACCGGTACTAATGCCCACCTTTAGTCCCGGTAGGTGCCATGAACTGGGACCAAAGGCCTCTGCTTCCCGCCCTTTGGGCTAATGAAAAGAGACCTTTGGTCCCTGTTGGTGGCACAAACCGGGACCAAAGGGGGGTAGTCGTCCCGGTCTGTGCCATGAACCGGGACCAATGCACTATGTATATAAGCAGGACTTCGCAGTTTCTCCAAAATCCATCACTTTCTTCTCCGCCCGACGGCCCCTGCTCCTCGTCGCCGTCGTCGCCGAGCCCTGCCTCGACGTCGTCAGGCTGGTCCACCGCGCTGTCGCCGCCATCGCCGACGCCGTCAGGCTGCTCAACTTCGCCCCCGCCGACGCCCTCGAAGCCATCTGCCCCGACGCCGGCGCCGCTCCCCGCGCCCCTGCCCCGACGCGCCGCCCCCGGCCCAAGCGCCCGTGCGCCCCTGCTCTGACGCGCCACCCCGGCCACGCCCGTGCCCCTGCCCGACGCCGCCCCACGCCCCCGGCCTGCCCCGACCACACGCCGCCGCCACGTTCGGTCTGGCCGCCGGCCTTCCTCTATGTTTTTTTTTCATATATATGATGTTTTTTCTCCAGATTATATGTATATGTGTGATTATATGTATGTGTGTATATATGATTATATGTCCTATTTTTTCAGATTTTTTGTTCATAGATGATTTGTTTTTTGCATTTTTATAAAAATGTATATATGTATGTATGTTCTCTGTGTATATATGTTCATATATGCAAATGTTAGATTTTTAGAAAAGTTTTATCTATGTATGCAAAAGTTAGAAGAAGAAAAAGATTTATATATGCAAAAGTTACATTTTTAGAAAAGTTTTATATATGCAAAAGTTACATTTTTAGAAAAGTTTTATATATGCAAAAGTTAAATTTTTAGAAAATAAGAAGAGGAAGAAGGAGAAGAAGAAGGAGAAGAAGTGGAGAGGAAGAATAGGAGAAATAAATAACAAGAGGAAAAAAGTTTTACATATGCAAAAGTTACATTCTTCTTCTCCTCTTTTTTTCTACTTTTTTTCTTCTTCTTCCTTTTTTATCGGGTATGTCGTTATCGACATACCCCCTCCCCGAAAACTTCGACATGAGGGGGGGGGGTCGCCGAGGGCCCACCCCAAACCCTAGAGAAGCGTCGAGGCCACTAATTAATATGATTCCTTGTTGTGAGTCATGTTTTAGGATGAAAAAAAAAGAAGAAGAAAAAAAAGGAGGAGGAGAAGTTTCGTTTAGTTTTAGGATTATTTTAGTTTATGTTTAGTTTAGGAAGAAGGAAAAGAAGAAGGAGAAGAAGAGGAGAGGACGAACAGGAGAAATAAATAATAAGAGGAAAAAAGAGAAAAAAAGAGGAGAAGTAGAAAAATTATATTCTAATTTTTCTTCTTCTACTCTATTCCTTTCTTCTTCTCCTCTTTTCTTTTCTTCTTTTTTCTTCTTATTCTTCCTTTTTTTATCGGGTGTGTCGTTATGGATATACCCCCTCCCCGATAACTTCGACATGAGGGGGGGGAGGGGTCACCGAGGGGCCACCCCAAACCCTAGGGAAGCGTCGAGGCCACTAATATGATTCCTTGTTGTGATTAGGTAGCTAGGTCTACGTTTGCCACTAATATATCCACCTACCTTTTGTCATGTTTTATAATAATTGCCATTTTGTAATATTTGCTGAAACAATGGAGCACGGACGAGACGAGGCAGTAGAAGAGGTGTTGGGGGACATAATCTTAGCCGGAGGTGATGTCATGTCATATCTTAACGACAATGATGGTCTTGAAGGACAGGGTGAAGAAGCAGGCTACAGTGATCAAACAGTGGAGGAGGAAATACATGATTATGATGGCTCCGGTGACCGAATGCCTGTGCAAGGAGACCGTTGTCGTGGATATAGGAAACGGGTATCCTCATGGAGGTAGGCCGCAACCCATCATTGTCACTTGGGGGCTTCCTGCTCATCGAGCATAGCTGTCAATACCCTCTTGATCGGCGCAATGCCAAAACTTATATGGTCATTTGGGGGCTTCCTGTTCAAATATAGGTCGTATTCAAACCAAAGAGAACATAGCTGTCGATACCCTTTTGATCGACACACTGCCAAACTCACTAGGGGGCTTCTTGATCGTATTCGAATCATAGCTCAACCCCTTTTGGGTCCGACGTGGATCGTATTCGAATCAACGTCGTTAAACAACTATCAAGGTCATTTTGGAGCATCCTATTCAAACATAGGTCGTATTCGAACCAAAGAGAACATAGCTGTCGGTACCCTCTTGATCGGCAACGCCAAAGCCACTGGGGGCTACATGATCGTATTCGAATCCTAGCTTAACCCCTTTGGAACGGTTTACTGATCGTATTCGAATTAGAAGCCTTGATTTTCTTTTTGTTTGGATTAAGTTTTTTGAACACAACCTTTTGGGTTTTGAGACTTTTTGCTCATATCTAAAGCATATATATGTGGTTTGTATTAACCCGCCCTGGCTTTCGACGAACAAGTCTCCAGCATACGACAATATTAATACTTGGAAGGTTTGACGTGTAAGTTTTGGGTTATCCCCCTTACTGCACAAGTATCATAAGCCGACAATACGATTCAATATCACAGGTATGACATTGTTTATACATGATTATGTTTAAACCAGCCCTGGCTATGGACTTTAAGCCGCCGGTATATTTTGAATTACGCCATTGGAATCATGCGCGTATCAAAGATTGGGTTATCACCCTTACCGCACAAGTCACGTAGACCGACAGTGCAAATTCAATATCACAAGATAAGACTACATTTGGGTGGTTACCCGCCTTGGCTTTTGACATTAAGTCGCCAGGGCATATGTTGTTTAAACTCTGTGCAGGATTTGCAGAACTGTGACTTATATAAATGCTTAAGTCCAAGCTCATCATTAAAATTGATGCTTCAGAATGATCATCCGTGCTGGATTTTCTTAAAGTCTATAAAATAGTCGGGTTATAAAAATTCCGGCTTACAATGGAGGCGTATTAAATCGCCATCGGCCAAGAGCCACCGGGTATCTAAAACTCCAGATTTACTTGTCAACAGATAAGGTACTTGAATCTTTAAATAGCCAAACTTGGCTGGATTTTATTATGATATTGAATGATTGAGGTTTTCATACCGGGTTATTCAAATCTTTAATAGCCAACATGGCTGGATTTTATTTATGGTTATCAATAACCAGTATTATCATTGAGGTTTTTCAAAGTCGCTTTAGCGCAATGCTATTATCTTATCAATGGATATGATTTATTCTACAATGGAAGGAATAGTCCCGAGTCGCTGCAGGCTTACAACCCGGCACTAGGGGGCTACATTATTCAAGTTGAGATTACATCAAATATACACGTTTCGTGTCGCTACAGGCATGCACCATGACACTTGGGGGCTAATGCAAAGTCACTTTTACTGGCCTTATTGAAGACCTGACTCATCATATCACAATGAGCCGGCCCTTGGGGGCAACCAATTGCTCCTGTCGAAAATTCAATGTACACAAGCCTTAATCCATTATATTGAAAGATTCACTACTCAGTTGGTAGAGTACAAATCTCTTAACATTGTGGACGTGGGTTCAAGCCCCATGGTGGATGACGGTGTCCTGGACTAGGGGGTACTCACCACGTCGTCTCCCGATCTATTAGATTGGGCCGAGGCCCCCCATGGCCGTATACTCATGGGCCAGTTCGGACAGCTGCCGCATACAAGGAAGATTCCACAAAGACTTGGCGATCAAGACAAGGACTTCTCCCCACCGGCGTATTCGGCTAGGACTCCTGTTAACCTAGGCCTCTAGTGCATTATATAAACCAGGGCCAGGCTAGTCGATAGAAAAGACAACATACAACTCCATATACAACAATCATACCATAGGCTAGCTTCTAGGGTTTAGCCTCCTCGATCTCGTGGTAGATCTACTCTTGTACTACCCATATCATCAATATTAATCAAGCAGGATGTAGGGTTTTACCTCCATCAAAAGGGCCCGAACCTAGGTAAAACATCGTGTTCCCTGCCTCCTATTACCATCCGGCCTAGACGCACAGTTCGGGACCCCCTACCCGAGATCCGCCGGTTTTGATATCAACATTGGTGCTTTCATTGAGAGTTCCGCTGTGTGATCGACAAAAGGATCGATGGCTCGCCTGCAGATCAACTGCGACTTCGGCGTCTTCGTCACCAGTTCGACTGGTCACCTTGGTTCGACAAAGAATTGCGCCCCGTATTCGGATCACCATGTTCGGACGAGGACCTTCGTCAAACATCAACTCCGATCTCTATCAAGATCACGGAGGAATTATCTATGGAGCTCGGGGGCTCAACGTCAACATTGCCCTCAAGTGACCGTGCTGTTTTTTTGGACAGCGAACTCGTATCTGCCACCACCACCTCCTTGAGTATCGCTTTGACGATCGCTTTGGTGGAATTGTGCGGAATTGGGTCTATAATAATCCTGGAAAATTTCGTCGAGTTCCGATGGAGGAATCTCTGGCAATCCACGATATACCGGAGTCCTATCAAATCTGGATGGGAATTTGGATGAGTTTAGGGCGTGGTGTCCAGCTTCTAGCTCGGATGTCCGTTGGAAGATCCAACTGTTGATCGGCTGCGGAATTCCTATATCTACCACCTCTCAAAATTTCAGCTCGATCCGACCGTCCAAACGCCGGGAACCTTCCGATTAGTGCATCACTTTTCGGATCTATTTTCTGCGCGAAAACGAATCCGACCCAAGTTCATCTTTTTTATGAACGGGATTTCGGACATCCCTTTTGAAGGAAGTTTTGTATGGGGTATTGTGTTTTGTTCCCGAACACACCCCACTAACTTTAAGATCTTTTGAACATGATCTTCAACATCATGCTGGTGTCAAACCAGTCTGGCAATATTACTCCACGGCTGCCAACCTGCGCTAGACACGTCGTCACTTTAGCCGAGCTCAACTTCTTCGGATCATCATCTCGGCAAGCCGAACAAGAGTCCGGCATCGCGAAGGATAAATCATCATCAACATCGCCGCCCCACGGATTACACGGAGCGGGCATACCGGCATCGCCGCACGGTCGCTTCATCAAGCCGGCATCGACCACGTCACGACCTGCATCGACAGGGCCGCACTATTGCTTCTTCAAGCTGGTGTCCATCACGCCGACCTACTTTGACTCATCGGCTGACGTCGAGGCTTCGACATCTCGGCTGGACCGGGGGCTTCTCCATCTCTTCATCAACCTACTCCGGACGCTTCGGCGTCACTAGCCGACCAACTCCGTCACGTTAGCTGGGCCGAGGGCTTTGCCTCGGCGAGTCATCCTTTACCAGCATTGCCATGCCGTCCTTTTATCACCCATCAGGCAATGGGTGTGCGGAGCGAGTCCCAATTTTGGGATCACTTTCCTTCGGATTGCAACAACAAATAAACCAGGTGCTATTAATCCCAGTATTTTTTGCTTGTTTGGGTTCATTTTTCCCAAGGAATTATTACTCTGGTTTGTCCATGATATGTACACAGGTCTATCAAATGGTGACCGCATTAACGACGATCGCGTGGTGGTTCGATCAGTTTCCCATAGTCCGGCGAACGCCGCATCCGGAGCTCGGACCGACCTGTGAATTCAGGCTTTGCCACGCCTTTACTACATCACGCCGACGCCCTGCATCGACATTGACTTCGGCGCCAGGCCATATTTCTTCTATTCCTCACTTTGCATAAATTATTTATTATGCAACATTTTTTTAATTATCATTATTACTATTATCTCCGGTTTGCACTATTTTTTGTGCACAGGAAAATGATCCGGGGACTTCGGCGTCACTCTGTCGTTCTGCATTGACCGTGCTATGTCACCACTTCGGCGTGTCAAGCTCTCTGCTCCGCCACCTCAGGACTGGCTTGGGGGATGGAACCTTGCCCCGCATCAAGCTCGAACCGCGTCATCAATACCGAACACATTAACCAGCTAAGTCGCTTTCATGCTCAAAGCTTTAATTTCTAACTTGTGTTCGGTTCGACCAAGAATTATACTTTTTTGGAAAAAAGTTACTTGTAAAAAATTTTCCTTGTCCAAACTTTGTTTGTGACGCATAAATTCAAATACCCCGTTTACTTGGGGGCTTCCTTTATGAAGCTTTTCCTCTTGCATATGATTATACTTGTACGGCTTCGTTCCTTGTTCGTGTATTACGCCACAATATGCATCATATTGACTTAAGCGATTTGCAAGCTGGGTTGCCTCGCTCCTGTGTTTACCCCTACGTTCCCGATTGTTCGGCTAGGGAGTAAAGGGAGCACCTCTCCGATTGTCACGATCGGGTCACCCGAGCCGGACCTCAGACTGGGTGAAGCCGAAAGCTAGCGCTCTTATTGTTTTCAATGATGGTCGGCACACAATGGAACTCATGAGTACAAAAAAATCTATTGCACAAGTCTCATAATAACAATGAGCACCGAAGAAAGGTATCGGTGGGGGTACTATTTTCTTCGAAGATGCTTCTTACACTTTGCAGTAATATAGCATAAGTTCCCTGAGCGCGCTTTGTCTGTTACAGCCTTATGGCCTGATTGCCTGGTTATTGGAAATACCGTCGATATTCTCGACAGATGGAGTACATAACACTTTTCGGTCCTTGACCAAAGAGGGAGAAGCCGACGGTCGGTTAAGACGCGTTTAAAGTTCGGTTGAACATAGATATGATATAAGTACTTCGGTACATGGAATCATTCTTTTACTCAAGTCACTTGGGGGATCTTAAGTTTATTTGAGCCGTTTTATAATAAGTGTTCTTCTTCTTAGTCGTTGCAAAGTTTTATTATTATTATTTATCACTCCTTTTTTCGACGCAAGTGTGCGGTCACTAGCCGGGGAGCCTAATTTCTCTCTCAAAGCCGCTAGAGTTTAGTTTGCTAAACTGGCCTAATGAGAAGTACTCTGCCCTCGGGATAGGAGGTTGAAGCCGTAGGCTGCCTGCTCGAAGTCTTGAGATAGGATGTATCATGTTAAAGCACGACAGAAGCACTTCTTTTTCCTAAGACCAATTTTCGGATTGGCACCGAACACTTGATCTTGTTCGGACGTCATCTTTTTACTGACGTTTCTTGGTTTTCCAAGCTTTTTGGCACTTTTAAACTATTTGTGCTTTTCCAGCATTAGTCTCGCAGTGCAACGCCAGACACCTTTAGGGATTCGGCAAAAACATTCTCAGATATTGCTATATATGCATCGGTTTCGAATTGTGTCTTCGGTCAATAGTTGGGTTGCCCGGCTCCTGCACTTGCTTCCTACGTTTCGTTTTGTTCGGCTAGGCGTGCAAAGGGAGAACCACTGCGATTGTGCTTCCAGCTCACATGGTTAAGCACCTCAGTGGAGAAAGCCGAAAACTGACTGTCACAATAAGTGTAAACTGGTCAGCGATCCGATGACTATGTTAAATGACGGGCCGTTCATAACATTGGCCGAAGTGTTTACGGCTTGACCCCGACTGTCGCCAAACACTATGGGAGCTATTAACTGGCCTCCCAAACTAAATCCTCGATATTTTTCTCTTACATTAGAGCTGAGGTTTAATGATCATACTTAGCATGACAACCCAAAGAAAGGAACCGATAGCGGGACTATTTTCTTTGGAAGACATTTCTTCTGTTAAACAGTAATATAACTCTCTGTGTACCTTTGTTTATAAAACCGTATGGCCAGATTGCCTTGTTTGTTGTAAATCTTTGCCCTCATGAAGGTTTTATAAAGTAGGACAAACACTCCTCGGCTACTGGCCGAGGAGGTGGAAGCCGATGGTCGGTTAACAAAGTTTCGTACAATGCAGATCTAAGCATTAATGACGTAAAGTACTTGGATACATAGAGTCATTACACATAATTTGTGATTTTACTATGGATATTGATCCTTAATTCGGCCACCCGTGCCCGCATTAAGGCTGGGGGCTACTGGGCTTCGGGCTTATTATTTACAAATATTAAAGGGGCACATCGATCCCCTGATCTGGTGTTGCCACCCGACCAGTGTCTCGGGGGCTACTGCATTGCTTGTCCAATGCAGAAAATTTTAAGTGCAATATAGTTTCCGAGGAGATTTTGATCTTCAGGTTGGTCGGCCGCACCCAACCTGAGTCTCGAGGACTGAGCACGCCGCTTTTAGTGTCCCGAAGTATTCTGCCGAGCTTGGACTTGATCCTCAGGCCGATTTTGCAAATCAACCTGAGTCTCAGCGGCTACTAGGATCAGCGGTCTTACGTCATCCTTTAGGTGCATCTCGGGTTTTAGACCGATACACACCTTGAGGGCTACTGGCTATATATCTCGGCAGAGAATAAATTGCACCAACAAAAAATATTCACAAAAATCGGCCCACATTCGGGGTGGTGCACCACCTCGGAAGCAGTCCGGCATAAAGCTCGGGCGCTAGTGGCTGGCTCTGTAGAGGGCATTTCCGGCGTTAAGCTCGGCTAAAATCCTTCAAACTTTTTTGAACCAAGGTGATATGACACCTCGGATATAGTCCGGCGTTGGAGCTCGGATACATAGTCCGGCGTTGGAGCTCGGATACATTCCAGCGTTAGAGCTGGGAAGCGGTCCGGCATTGGTGCTCGGCTGCAAAAGATACCTCGAATACAATCCGGCGTTAGAGCTCGGACGCAAGAGGACACTGCCTCCCGGGAACAACTTCAAACCCGAGGTGTGGCATAAAAATAATAAGGCATTGATAAAGGCTGGAAACTTAAAGGGGCTCCTCGGATACCCGGCGTATAAACTCGTCGAATGCATTTCGGCGATCCTCAAGATCGAAGATGAGAAGATTTGTTGAACCAGTTTTCAAGACCGACGACCGAAGATGAAGAACAATTCGGAAGAATCGAGGAGCGTCCCTAACTTGAAGACCAGTTCAGGGGGCTACTGACGCTGTCCTGGACTAGGGGTACTCACCACGTCGTCTCCCGATCTATTAGATTGGGCTAAGGCCCCCTATGGCCGTATACTCATGGGCCAGTTCGGATAGCTGCCGCATACAAGGAAGATTCCACAAAGACTTGGCGATCAAGACAAGGACTTCTCCCCACCGGCGTATTCGGCTAGGACTCCTGTTAACCTAGGCCTCTGGTGCATTATATAAACCAGGGACAAGCTAGTCGATAGAAAAGACAACATACAACTCCATATACAACAATCATACCATAGGCTAGCTTCTAGGGTTTAGCCTCCTCGATCTCGTGGTAGATCTACTCTTGTACTACCCATATCATCAATATTAATCAAGCAGGACGTAGGGTTTTACCTCCATCAAGAGGGCCCGAACCTGGGTAAAACATCGTGTTCCCTGCCTCCTGTTACCATCCGGCCTAGACGCACAGTTCGGGACCCCCTACCCGAGATCCGCCGGTTTTGACACCGATAGTGGAGATTACATCATATGATGTTATTATCAATGAATCATATACAAAGTCCCAGCTCGATAATATCTTACTGACCCGGCCCTTGGGAGCTACACGTTGCTGGTCAAGTTTACATGATCATATTTACAAAGTCCCTGCTCATTATTGCATAATGACCCGGCCCTTGGGGGCTACACTGGTTGAAGTTTTTATGATCATAAGGCAATTACAAGTCCCAGGTTGCTGCAAGCATGACAACCCGACACTTGGGAGCTACATATGTGGAATATTCAGTTTATGACTAATGATTGAGATGAATAACCCGGATTTCTTCAAGGTTGCAACACTTATATTAAAGCAAGTCTTAAGTTATCACTATGTTCTCCTCTTAAGACTTGGGGGCTACAGGTGATGTGCATATAAGGGAGAAAAAATCTTCAAATTCTCAGTTTGGAGTAGACCAGATTAACCCGCTGTCTGCAACAATCATGACCCGGCATCATTTATTTATAACCCGGCAATTTTGGCAATCATAAATCGGCAAGATCTACATCTTTAAGCCGGCTGAATATCAGTTGAATATTTCAAGACCAATATTTTTGTCAAGTCAGAGCATTGAAGCCGACTCAAATGGATATTTCTTATAATATTTCTCTACAAGAGCCAATGTCAGGAAATTGGTTATGAAGCTGGCCTATTGACCCGGATATTCAAGGAGAAAATGTCAAGGACTTAAGGATGGTCAGGTGCCGTCTTACAAGAATATTTAACCCGGAGCACAACTGTCAAATTTGTTCTTGTGTTTATGTTGCAGGATCAGTTTAACATGGATAAATCAAAATTAAAATGGGGGCTAATGTTGGGGATATACCCCGCGGTATGACCCGGCCGGAAGTATGACCCAACCGGACTTGATGTTTCACCGATGACCCGACGGAGGACTAGCGAGTCCCAGGTCTGGCGGCTCATTGGTCAGACAACTCAGGAACCAGACGACTCATGGATGGCCCCGACGGCGGGTCAGATAGAAGACTAGGCCCAAGGCCCAAAAGGCGTAAGAGGAAAGCGTAAAGAATATTCCCTTACAAAGGAAGCAAGACTAGGACTCCACTTGTAATAGAGTAATCCTAATCCTACTAGGACTAGTCATGTAACCCGCCCCTTCAACTTATATAAGGAGGGGCAGGGCACCCCAAGAGGGACAAGAGGCAAGAAACAATCTCTAGGGCTAGACACAAAGAGCAGGCTTACCGGCGACTCCCTCATGATCATAATGAGACCTAGCCACAAACAGCATGTAGGGTTATTACCAGATGATGTTTCCCAGGGCCCGAAGCTGTCTAAATCCTTGTCTTGTGTTGCGTCTCTCGATTCCGCTCAACCCCTCTCAAGCTACCACATGGATGCGTTGGCCTCGTGACTAAGTCCTCACACTAAGGACATCTGCCGTGACAAATCCACGACAACCGTGATGACGGCTCCGGTGACCGAACAGAGTCCAGCCAGGTATATATATTAATTAAGCCGATGCTGACTAGCTAATTGATGCATTCATTGTTTTGGTATGTACACATATTAACTCTCGTCTTTCTTCTTTTTTCTAGCTCTCTGGATCGAGCACAACTTCGGTAAGGAAACGAGGCCCGGAGAAAAAGTTGTTCCCGGATGAAAGGTTCACCATCACAGCAATCGCGCGTGATGGCCAACCGATTGAACCCATCCGGACAAAGGAAGCATTTGCTGCTTAGTGCGGGGTTCTTGTTAGGGACAAGATCCCGATCAGCATCCAGCAATGGTTGAAGCCTAAGAAGGAAGACCCTGAGGTCTCTTATGTCAACGATATGCAGAAAGATGATCTTTGGACCGCGCTGAAGGGAAATTTCACCCCTACCGCAAGAGGAGGATCCGGAGAAGCCAGTTAAAGAGCAATTGATCAAGTCTCATGCTCTTAAGAAGATGGCAGACCTATTTAGGAGGTGGAAGAATGAGCTGAAAACAATGTTTGTCGACAAAGAAGGGACACCAGAATTCACCGGCCGGTATGAGAAGATCAGAGATCACTGGGACGAATTTGTGGCCCACAAGACATCGGAGAAGAGTAAGCAGATGTCAGCGAGAAACAAGATAAATGCTGCGAAGAAGGAGCATCACCATTGCACGGGGTTAGGTGGCTAACTCAAAGCCCGGCTGTTGTGGGCCAAGGCTGAGAATGACCTACTTAATAAAGGGGTAGAACCAGAGACATTGCACTGGCCAGACCATTGCCGGACTTGGTTCTTCGGGGTTGGCGGAAGCTTCGACCCTGTAATAGGAAAGTGCGTTTGGACGAAAGAGCAAATGCAAATACCCGTCACGAAGCTTAAGTTCTATATCGCCGCAACACATGACGAGACGTTCGTTCCAGACAAAGAGAATGACGAGCTCACAATGGCCCTCGGGAATCCTGAGCACCCTGGACGGACACGAGGTACACCAGGCTCCGTTCTATGGAAGGCTGGGTTTCCGGACGTAGGCGGTTACAGATGCCATGAGAGGAGGAAGAAAGTGGAGCAGACCCGATGGCAGGCGCTGCACGCAAGGCTACAAGCAATAGAGGAATGAGAAGTAGTTCGCAGCAAGCGACCTGCCGAACCTACCCCGCCATCTCAGCGGAGAAGCAGCGTGGCTTCCATCGAGCTGCTTCAGCTAGAGCCTGTCTTCACGGCTCCTGCTAGCTACCCCGTGGATGCTATCACGGATTCTCAAAATTGCCACCTTATGACGCAATGGCAGAACTTCAAAGTCAAGGCGGCTGTCGGAATTGTTCAACCTCCTGAACCCGATGCAACTTTTCACTACCGTCCAATTCCAGAAGGATATGCTAGGGTGACGGTGGACGAAATAACGGAGGGTGTGGGAGTCCTGGATTAGGGGGTCTCCGGACAGCCGGACTATATCCATTGGCCGGACTGTTGGCGTGGAAGGCAAGCTAGGCAATACGGATATGTATATCTCCTCCTTTGTAACCGACCTTGTGTAACCCTAGCCCCTCCAGTGTCTATATAAACCGGAGGGTTTTAGTCCGTAGGACAACATACAATCATACCGTAGGCTAGCTTCTAGGGTTTAGCCTCTCTGATATCATGGTAGATCTACTCTTGTACTACCCATATCATCAATATTAATCAAGCAGGACGTAGGGTTTTACCTCCATCAAGAGGGCCCGAACCTGGGTAAAACATTGTGTCCCCTACCTCCTGTTACCATCTGCCTTAGACGCACAGTTCGGGACCCCCTACCCGAGATCCGCCGGTTTTGACACCGACAGAGGGGTTTGAGGACCTCGAGCTTGACCATCCTACCGGTGCAAGGGAGACTTGGCTGGGTTCAGCTCTGAAGACTCCATGCCTATGGCGGTAGGAGCTCATCAACCTTCCGAACTGGACGCCTTCGCCTCCTCCTCCTCCTCCTCCTCCTCCTCCTCCTCCTCCTCCTCTGGCGAGTCAGGGCACTTTGCCTCCTCCTCCTCCAGTGATTCAGGGCACTCCGCCACCTCCTCCGGCGAGTGATCAGGGCACTCTGCCTCCTTCTCCGGCGCGTGGCGGCACTCCGCCTCCTTCTCCGCATGCGCCGGCGCGCCCGAGCAGCCAGCCTCCTCCTTCTCTGCCTCGTCAGCAAGGACGGAAGAGACCCGCCGCCGCTCCGGCTGCTCCGGCGCGTCTTACTCGTTCTCCTCCGCCTTGTAAGCTAGCAAAGAAGACATCCGCAGCCGCTCTGTCTGCTCGGCCGACATCTAGTAGTACAGCCAGAGGCGGGAGACAATTAAGATTCGGTCCATCTTTAAAGCCTCTAGAGAAGTTACCATACAAGAGGTCCATGGAGGAAAACACGAAGATCGTGGAAGCCGAAGTGAGGGACTTCTTTGAAGCGATGAAAGCAAAGAAACATCCACCTCCGGAGGAGAAGGTAGATCTGGTGAAAGCAAAGAGCACACTCGATGCCCTGAAGAAACCACCACCGTCTCCGCCAAAAACTAACTATGAGCACATTATTGGAAAGTCATTTATCAAAGCGGAGCTGTCGGGAAGTACTATCAGTGATCGAAGGTTAGCAGAACGACGAGCTGGGAAGAAATTGCCCAGCTCGGCGAACAAGCGAACCAATCGTGCCCCCCGCTCAAGGTGTCTAGCGATATCATCGCTAATGATCCGAGGATGGTGCCCAGTTATACCAATCTTGGAGATTACCTGCCCGACGATATCGTCGTAAATTTTGACATAATGGAGGTGGACGAACACAAATACCAGTACGGGAAGCCTCTCGTCAGAGATGGAACTATTCTGACAACGATGATGCGAAGATTCCATGATTGGTACATGAAAACCTGCAGAGAGTCTGGTGGGGAAGATACTTTGACGCTGAGAGTTAAAGAGGAGCATGACCTCGTTGGAATTGAACTGTTAACTGTTCCATTTGAGGAGTTCTTCCAGTGGTTCAATCAAAAGGCCCTTGATAAATTAATGGTCACTTGCTACTGTCTGTAAGTACTACTTCTGTCATTAAGTCTCTATACATAGCTCAGCTCTTTCATTGCATGTATATATGATTATCCTCACTATATTATGCAGATTGAAGATCGTCGAATGCAGAAAAGCAGAAATCTATGATATTGGATTCATTAACACAAATCTCATAGATGAATTTATGGTTAAATTTCAAGCCAAAGATACTGAGGCCAACTTGCTCAAATCATTGCTTCAAAATCAAATCAAAGATAAAATACTCTTTCCTTACAACTTCAAGTGAGTGTTATTGTCTTGTGCATATTCGGTTTCCCTTATTACTCGAGGTTATAGTAATGTAATTGATGAGTTATGCATGCGTGCACAGCTTCCACTATATTCTCCTGGGGATTAAGCTTGAGCAGGGACTAGTAACTGTCTCAGACTCGAGACGAAATCTCCCGAGACCTATGCGGACATGGCTAAAATTCTGGAGAAGTAAGTTCAATCGATCATTATCGCAGCATATCGGCAACTTTTTGTTCATTTCCTGATATCAAGTAATTGTTTTCTTTGTCTCGCAGGGTTTGGAAAGTATTCACCCCGCAAGCTCCGGGACTACCGGGGGAGCTGCGATGGACATACCCGAAAGTAAGTAGTACTAGCTAGCTAGTTCCACGCATCTCGATCCCGTTGATTCTAGCTACTTTCATCAATGCCATTTATAATGCTTCATTATCAGTTTGATTGACCTCTATTTCTCGTAAATTTCTTGTGGCAGGACCAAGGGAATGATTGATACATCTCCAACGTATCTATGTAATTTATGAAGTATTCATGCTATTATATTATCTGTTTTGGATGTTTATGTGCTTTACTAAACACTTTTATATTATTTTTGGGACTAACCTATTAACCGGAGGCCTAGCCCAAATTGTTGTTTTCTTGCCTATTTCAATGTTTCGAAGAAAGGGAATATCAAACGGAGTCCAAACGGACTGAAACCTTCGGGAGAGTTATTTTTTGAACGGAAGCAATCCAGGAGACTTGGAGTAGACGTCAGGGAAGCTTCGAGGAAGCCATGAGGCAGGGAGGCACGCCCTACCCCCTGGGCGCGCCCCCACCCTCGTGGGCCCCTCGTGGCTCCCCTAACCAACTTCTTTCGCCTATATATGCCCATATACCCTGAAAACATCGGGGAGCAAAATAGATCGGAAGTTCCGCCATTGCAAGCCTCTATAAACACCAAAAACCAATCGGGACTCTGTTCCGGCACCCTGTCGGAGGGGGAATCCCTCACCGGTGGCCATCTTCATCATCCCGGCGCTCTCCATTACGAGGAGGGAGTAGTTCACCCTTGGGGCTGAGGGTATGTACCAGTAGCTATGTGTTTGATCTCTCTCTCGTGTTCTTGAGATGGTACGATCTTGATGTATCGCGAGCTTTGCTATTATAGTTGGATCGTATGATGTTTCTCCCCCTATACTCTCTTGTAATGGATTGAGTTTTCCCTTTGAAGTGATCTTATGATGTTTCTCCCCCTCTACTCTCTTGCAAGATAGGATCAAGAACTCTCATATATTGATGAAAACATAATAGGTTCAGATCTGAAATCATGGCACTCGGGCCCTAGTGACAAGCATTAAGCATAGCAAAGTCATAGCAACATCAATCTCAGAACATAGTGGATACTAGGGATCAAACCCTAGCAAAACTAACTCGATTACATGATAAATCTCATCCAATCCATCACCGTCCAGCAAGCCTACGATGGAATTACTCACGCACGACGGTGAGCATCATGAAATTGGTGATGGAGGATGGTTGATGATGACGACGGCGACGAATCCCCCTCTCCTAAGCCCCGAACGGACTCCAGATCAGCCCTCCCGAGAGGTTTTAGGGATTGGCGGCGGCTCCGTATCATAAAACGCGATGATTTCTTCTCTTCTATTTTTTCTCCCCGAAAGCAGTTATACAGAGTCGGAGTTGGAGTCGGGAGCTCTCCAGGGGGCCCACGAGGTAGGGGGGCGCGCCCTAGGGGGGCGCCCCCACCCTCATGCCAAGGGTGTGGGCCCACTGGTCTTTATCTTTGGCGAGGATTTTTTATTATTTATTGTAAGATTTTCCGTGGAGTTTCAGGTCATTCCGAGAACTTTTGTTTTCTGCACGTAAAACAACATCGTGGCAATTCTGCTGACAACAGCGTCAGTCCGGGTTAGTTCCATTCAAATCATACAAGTTAGAGTCCAAAACAAGGGCAAAAGTGTTTGGAAAGTAGATACGACGGAGACGTATCAAGACCGTGATATGAGAGGAATTAAGGAGACACAAAAACTCCAGCTTGGGGATTCCCAAGGCATCCCAAGATAATATTTCAAGAAGTCTCAAGCGTCTAAGCTTGGGGATGCCTCGGTTGGCATCCCACCTTTCTTCTTCGACAATTATCGGTTAGTATCGGTTGATCCTAAGTTTTTGCTTCTTCATGTGATGTTTGATATTCTTAGAATGTCATTTTATTTTGTTTTGCTTGTTGTTTGAATAAAATATCAAGATCTGAAATTATTAAATGGGAGAGTCTTCACATAGCTAAATAATTATTTAACTACTCATTGATTTTCCCTTATATATTTCGGAGTAGTTTGTTATTCATTCACGTGCTTCACATATATCCTATGAGTAAATGGTTGAATGAATTGAATATAATAAATTTGAAATTTTATATGTTTCATATGCTTATCCCATGGGGAGTAATGACTTCACATATAAGATGTAGAGGTGGTAAATTTATTGAAGGTTAGCAAACATTGTATTGGTCACTTGAACAATTCATGAAAGAATATTGAGGGAAGAGAGATTTCACATATAAATATAATATCTTGGACATCTTTTGTAATTGTGAGCACTCATTAAAATATGACATGTGAAAAGGTTGATGTTGGACAAGGAAGATAACGTAATGGGTTATGTTTTCTTATATCTGAAATAAAGTATATTGTCATGGATCATTCAACATGCTGAGCTTGCCTTTCCCCCTCATGCTAGCCAAATTCTTTGCACCATGTAGAGATACTACTTGCGCTTCCAAACATCCCTTAAACCAGTATTGCCATGAGAGTCCACCATACCTACCTATGGATTGAGTAAGATCCTTCAAGTATGTTGTCATCGGTGCATGCAATAAAATTGCTCTCTAAATATGTATGATCTATTAGTGTGGAGAAAGTAAGCTTTATACGATCTTGTGATGTGGAAGCAATAAAAGCGACATACTGCATAATAAAGGTCCCTATCACAAGTGGCAATATAAAGTGACGTTCTTTCGCATTAAGATTTTGTGCATCCAACTATAAAAGCGCATGGAAACCTCTGCTTCCCTCTGCGGAGGGCCTATCTTTTATTCTTGTCTTATACCTTATGCAAGAGTCATGGTGATCTTCACCTTTCCTTTTTACATTTTATCCTTTGGCAAGCACATTGTGTTGGAAAGATCCTAATATATATATCCAATTGGATGTAAGGCATCATGAACTATTATTGTTGACATTACCCTTGAGGTAAAAGGTTGTGAGGTGAATCTATAAGCCCCTATCTTTCTCTGTGTCTGATTAAAACTTTGAACCCATAAATATCACGTGAGTGTTAGCAATTGTGAAAGACTAAATGATAGTTGAGTATGTGAAGTTTGCTGAATCAAAGCTCTGACATAGACCCTTCCTGAAAATAAGATGAATTGTAATTGTTTGATGACTAATAACACAGTTTGTTAGTTTTCAAGAAAGTTTATGATCTATACTTTAACATGTGAATAGCTTGTTACTTGATCATGAGAAGTCCTATGAGTTGAGCTACTGTTATGATATATAATGATGCTAGAAAAGGTGATTGAAATTACCATTGATCAAACTTGTGCACCTGCTAGCATTCACACTTCATAAATTCTTTCTTTTATCATTTAACTACTCGAGGACGAGCATAAATTATGCTTGGGGATGCTGATACGTCTCCAATGTATCTATAGTTTATGAAGTATTCACGCTATTATATTATCTGTTTTGGATGTTTATGGGCTTTACTAAACACTTTTATATTATTTTTGGGACTAACCTATTAACCGGAGGCCCAGCCCAAATTGATGTTTTCTTGCCTATTTCAGTGTTTCGAAGAAAAGAAATATCAAACAGAGTCAAAACGGAATGAAACCTTCGGGGGAGTTTTTTTGGAATGGAAGCAATCCAGGAGACTTGGAGTAGACATTAGGGAACCTTCGACGAAGCCATGAGGCAGGGAGGTGCGCCCTACCCCCTGGGCGCGCCCCCACCCTCGTGAGCCCCTCGTGGCTCCCCTGACTGACTTCTTTCGCCTATATATGTCCATATACCCTAAAAACATCGGGGAGCAGAATAGATCGGGAGTTCTGCTGCCGCAAGCCTCTGTAGCCACCAAAAACCAATCTGAACCCTGTTCCGGCACCTTTCTGGAGGGGGAATCCCTCACCAGTGGCCATCTTCATCATCCCGGCGCTCTCCATGACGAGAAGGGAGTAGTTCACCCTCGGGGCTGAGGATATGTACCAGTAGCTATGTGTTTGATCTCTCTCTCTCGTGTTCTTGAGATGATACGATCTTGATTTATCGCAAGCTTTGCTATTATAGTTGGATCTTATGATGTTTCTCCCCCTCTACTCTCTTGTAATGGATTGAGTTTTCCCTTTGAAGTGATCTTATCAGATTGAGTTTTTAAGGATTTGAGAACACTTGATGTATGTATCGCATGTGCTTATCTGTAGTGACATTGGGATATTCACGTGATCCACTTGATGTATGTTTTAGTGATCAACTTGCAGGTTCCACTCGTGAACTTATGCATAGGGGTTGGCACACATTTTTGTCTTGACTCTCCGGTAGAAACTTTGGGGCACTCTTTGAAGTACTTTGTGTTGGTTGAATAGATGAATTTGAGATTGTTTGATGCATATCATATAATCATACCCACAGATACTTGAGGTGACAATGGAGTATCTAGGTGACATTATGGTTTTGGTTGATATGTGTCTTAAGGTGTTATTCTAGTATGAAATCTTGAATAGATCAATCCGAAAGAATAACTTTGAGGTGGTTTCATACCCTACAATAATCTTTTCGTTTGTTCTCTGCTATTAGTGACTTTGGAGTGACTCTTTGTTGCATGTTGTGGGATAGTTATATGATCCAATTATGTTATTATTGTTGAGAGAACTTGCACTAGTGAAAGTATGAACCCTAGGCCTTGTTTCCTAGCATTGCAATACCGTTTTTGCTCGCTTTTATCATTAGTTACCTTGTTGTTTTTATATTTTTCAGATTACAGAAACCTATGTCTATCATCCATATTGCGCTTGTATCGCCATCTCTTTGCTGAACTAGTGCACCTATACAATTAATTTACCATTGTATTGGGTGTGTTGGGGACACAAGAGACTCTCTGTTATTTGGTTGCAGGGTCGTTTGAGAGAGACCATCTTCATCCTACACCTCCCACGGATTGATAAACCTTAGGTCATCCACTTGAGGGAAATTTGCTGCTGTCCTACAAACCTCTGCACTTGGAGGCCCAACAACGTCTACAAGAAGAAAGTTGTGTAGTAGACATCAATGATTACTGTGGATACTACGTTTGCGAGTTCATCTACAACACGACTTGCAAAAAAACCCGGGGCTACTCTAAAAGACAATTTGATGTGCGTAAGCAATAATATTCACAATTTCATTTTATTACCATCATTTGTGTTAAGTTTCATTCATATATATGTATTGACCCCCTTCTTCAAATTAGATGTGGCAGATGCGGGATGAACTCCTACCACAAGATCGCATCAAAGCAATTCAAGAGGAATTGGTGGGATTCTTTCTTGACCACGTCATCAATAGAGCCACAGAATACCATCTGGGAAGTTGAGTTCATATATAATTAGGGGATTATATTGTAAGAGATCTTAATATTGTATATATGTAGCCAGTAGCGCCGGATAGATATACGAAAACTTGTTGTTCGACCAATCTCTCGGAGAAGGAGAGGTTGATATCACTTCTCTCTGTATGAATATGTTCATGACGAACTTCTGTAGTTAATGGTTTTCTTCATTTTCTTACTAGCTAGCGTCGACTAAGCATGGAGATAAGAGAGGATAGTTATATGATCCAATTATGTTATTATTGTTCAGAGAACTTGCACTAGTGAAAGTATGAACCCTAGGCCTTGTTTCCTAGCATTTCAATACCGATTTTGCTCACTTTTATCATTAGTTACCTTGTTGTTTTTATATTTTTCAGATTACAAAAACCTATATCTATCATCCATATTGTGCTTGTATCACCATCTCTTTGCCGAACTAGTGCACCTATAAAATTAATTTACCATTGTATTGGGTGTGTTGGGGACACAAGAGATTCTCTGTTATTTGGTTGCAGGGTTGTTTGGGAGAGACCATCTTCATCCTACGCCTCCCACGGATTGATAAACCTTAGGTCATCCACTTGAGGGAAATTTTGTGCTGTCCTACAAACCTCTGCACTTGGAGGCCTAACAACTTCTACAAGAAAAAGGTTGTGTAGTAGACATCAAGCTCTTTTCTGGCGCCATTGCCGGGGAGGTTAGCGCTTGAAGGTATATCTTTAGATCTTGCAATCGAATCTTTTAGTTTCTTGTTTTATCACTAGTTCAGTCTATAAAAGAAAACTAAAAAAATGGAATTAAGGATGCCTCATATGCTTCATCTTTTCAATGTCTTTCATGAAACTAAGGATTCCGATAATTGTGCTCAAGTGCTAGAAGAAGAATGCATTAGAATGTCTGGCACTAAATATTTGAATGATGAGCATGATTGCAATGTTGTTAGTACGGATTCCTTGAATATCCATGATGCTAATGATATGCAAAGCCGCAAGCTTGGCGAAGCTATGTTTGATGATGATGATATTTTTTGTCCCCCAAGTTTTGATGAGAAAATTTATTATGATGAAAGCATGCCTCCTATTTATGATGATTATATTGATGAAAGTAGATTTGGAGAGGTCATGACTTTATTTAGTGATGAATCCACTATTTCAGAAGAGGTTCCAATTGATTTTGAGAACAAAGTTTCTATCTATGATGATTATTGTGATGACATGTATGCTATAAAGAATAATGATAACCATGAAACTTGTCATCATGATTCTAGTTTTCAATTGGATTATGCCTCACATGATAGTTATTTCATTGAGTTTGCTCCCACTACTATTGATGAGAAGAAATTTGCTTATGTGGAGAGTAATAAAAATTCTATGCGTTTAGATCATGAAAAGAATGCCCTATGTAATGGTTATATTATTGAATTTATTCATGATTCTACTGAAATTTATTATGAGGGAGGAATATATTCTTGTAGGAGTTGCAATAATATCAAGTTTCCTCTCTATGTGCTTAAAGTTTTGAAGTTATGCTTGTTTTGCCTTCCTATGCTAGTTGATTATTGTTCCCATAAGTTGTTTGCTCACAAAATCCCTATGCATAGGAAGTAGATTAGACTTAAATGTGCTAGTCATATTCTTCATGATGCTCTCTTTATGTTTCAATTCTTATCCTTTATGTGAGCATCATTGAAATCATCATGCCTAACTAGGGGCGTTAAACGATAGCGCTTGTTGGGAGGCAACCCAATTTTAATTTTATTCTTTGCCTTTTGCCCCTGTTTAGTAATAAATAATTCATCTAGCCTCTGTTTAGATGTGGTTGTATGCTTTTAATTAGTGTTTGTGCCAAGTAGAACCTTTGGGAAGACTTGGGGAAAGTCTTTGCGAACCTTTAGCGCTCACGAGATTGGCTGCCATTTTTTAGTGGAGAGTGATATTTAGTTAATTCTTTTTGAAGATGATTAATATATAAAATACTCACGTCCAGAAATTTATTTTAGAATTTTTGGGGTTTCAGAATATTCTAAACCTACATATTACTACAGACTGTTCTGTTTTTTGATAGATTCTGTTTTTCGTGTGTTGTTTGCTTATTTTGATGAATCTATGGCTAGTAATGGAGTTTATGAACCATATAAAAGTTGTAATAGAGTAGGTCTAACACCAATATAAATAAAGAATGAGTTCATTATAGTACCTTGAAATGGTGGTTTGTTTTCTTTTACTAACGGAGCTCACGAGTTTTCTGTTAAGTTTTGTGTTGTGAAGTTTTCAAGTTTTGGGTAAAGATTCGATGGACTATGGAATAAGGAGTGACAAGATCCTAAGCTTGGGGATGCCCAAGGAACCCCAAGGTAATATTCAAGGACAACCAAGAGCCTAAGCTTGGGGATGCCCCGGAAGGCATCCCCTCTTTCGTCTTTGTTCATCGGTAACTTTACTTGGAGGTATATTTTTATTCACCACATGATATGTGTTTTGCTTGGAGCGTCAATGTATTTTGTTAGGATTTGCTTGATGTTATTTAGAACATTTTTTTTCATATTTTATTTCAATAAAAGTGGCATTGATGGCCTTTACTATGCCTATTTTACAAGTCTACATGCTGCTCTTTGAAAACAAAAAGTTTACCACTGTTGCAAAAATTCCCTAGAAAAGTCAGAATGTGATAAAATGTTGAAAGCTTTTGCATAATAAGCTCTGTCGGTGTCAAAACCGGCGGATCTCGGGTAGGGGGTCCCGAACTATGCGTCTAAGGCGGATGGTAACAGGAGGCAGGGGACATGATGTTTTACCCAGGTTCGGGCCCTCTTGATGGAGGTCAAACCCTATGTCCTGCTTGATTTATTCTTGATGATATGTGTATTACAAGAGTTGATCTACCACGAGATCAGAGAGGCTAAACCCTAGAAGCTAGCCTATGGTATGATTGTATGTTGTCCTACGGACTAAACCCTCCGGTTTATATAGACACCGGAGAGGGTTAGGGTTACACAAGGTTGGTTACAAAGGAGGAAGTATCCATATCCGTATTGCCTAGCTTGCCTTCCACGCCAAGTAGAGTCCCATCCGGACACGAGACGAAGTCTTCAATTTAGTATCTTCATAGTCCAATAGTCCGACCGAAGGATAAAGTCTGGCTGTCCGGAGACCCCCTAATCCCGGACTCCCTCAGTAGCCCCTGAACCAGGCTTCAATGATGATGAGTCCGGCGCGCAGTATTGTCTTCGGCATTGCAAGGCAAGTTCCTCCTCCGAATACATCACGAAAGAATTTGAATACAAGGATAGTGTCTGACCCTACAAAATAATTTCCACATACCACCGTAGAGAGAATAATATTTCCACAAATCTAATCTGCCGACACGTTTTGGCAACATAACATTATGCCATAACCCGGTGATTATTCGAACTGTTTCCTTTGACTAGCCCCGCTCATAACGCGAGGCAGTTTCTTGATACGTCTTGTCAAAGCAGAGATCGTGTTCCCCTTATTATGGGATTTTCATTAATACGGGCGTGGGTAACCCAACCACGCCATCGATTACGGCGCTTGGGGGGTAAGCGAGTTTTACTAGGCTAGTGGGGGCCCATAGTTTTGGCTGCCCTTATAAAGGGATAAGGTTTAACCTTTCTCTACCCATGCCTTCTTCCTCCTTGCCCATCCATTCTTACGCACTCGAGCCCCAACGCCCAAGTCCACATCTTTCTCCTCAACCTCCTCCAAACATGTCCGGAGCGGGAGGCAAGTGGATGGCTTCCCCCGTTACAGAGGAACACATCAAAAAGCTGCGTGGAGCCAGATACTTAGACGCGAATATCGCGCATCGGCTGCCCGCTGCGGGGCAGATCGTCCCTACCCCAGAACCCCATGAGAGGGTAGTTTTCCTCCACAACTTCCTCCGCGGACTAGGGTTTGCCCTTCATCCATTCATCCTCGGTCTCATGTTCTACTACGGGCTGGACTTCCATGATCTGTCCCCGAACTTCATCCTCAACATTTCGGCATTCATCGTTGTCTATGAGGCTTTCGTCCGCATCCGCCCCCACTTCAGCCTATGGCTAAAGACCTTCAATATCAAGCCAAAGGTGGTGGGCGACCAATAAGTAGAATGCGGCGGAGCCATGGTGGGCAAGATGCCCAACGTTATATGGCTTGAAGGCTCCTTCGTGGAGACCATAAAGGGGTGGCAATCGGCGTGGTTCTACATCACCGAGCCGCGGGACACCAAATGGGTGGCTGCCCCCAGCTTTCGATCTGGATTCCCTACACGGCTCACTTCCTGGAAAGAGAAGGGCTTGTCGTGGGGTTCATCGGTGGAGCTGGACGGACTCCAGAAATGTATCCTGGACATGACAAGCAAGAAGCTCAAGCTTGTCAACATAGTCCAGGTCATGCTCATCCGCCGGATCCTCCCGTGCCAACAACGGGACTTCAACTTGTGGGAGTTCGACCCGGCCCAGCACCAGACTCTGAGCGAGCTCTTCGACACGATGCACAAGGACGTCTGGAAGGTGCTGTTCAAGGGCGCTGAGGTCCCTCCCTCTCTCACCGAGGACCGCGGGCTAAGCGCGAAGCGCCGAGTGCATTCGGTGAGTTCTATACATCCGGTAGGATATTTATTTCCCCTAGCTTAACCATGTGCGGGGTCTGATCTCCATGCTTTTGACAGGACTGGGCAGAGACGTCGGGGTAGATTAACTGTCCGACCCCTCTGCCCGAAGACACTGCGGACGCTCTCCTGACAGAGATGCTGACTCTGGCTCCTTACAAGGTGCCGGATAAGACCAAGAAGGCCAAGGGAACCCGAAAGAGCTCCCGGCGCCAGGTGTTATCGGACTCATTGTCCGATAACTCCGTGACGCACTCCTCACCCGAAGACGAGGAGGAAGATGAAGATGTTCCCCCTCCAATCGGGGGAGACAAGAAAAGGAAGGCCGCCCCTACTGGGGGACCGAAGGGTCCAAGAAGGGAAGGACTCTCCTTCCGGACTACTCCACCACCGCCGCCGAAGGCGAAGACGAGTGGCTGCTCAGGGCCAAGCCCCTGGCGAAGTCATAAGTATTCGGATACCAGAGTAACTCATGGCATTCCTTTGTCGCACTGCTTCTCCTAACACCGAATTATGATTGTGCAGACTGCTCCAAACCGGCATCGACGTATCCTCATCGGACGGCTCCCTGGGCTCGTCAGATATGGATAGCGATCCACTTCTGACCGCCACCTCCCCTTGCCCTACGGACAACGCCGAGGTGTTGTCTCAAGAGGCACTAGGTCGAGGGGAGACAGTCCCGGAGGCGCCTTAAAGCGACCTTCCGGACTCCGGGAGCAGGGGGAGCAAAGCCCCCGAGGGCTCCGAGTTCGGCCCTCATCCGAACACCGCGCCGGAACCTCCAGTGGTTCCGGACTCGGGCAGGCGGCCTCCTTCCAAGAGGGGCAAGATGCCTGTGCCGGTGACCTCTACCCATCCAGAGGCACCGGACAATCTGCTGGGAGCGCTTCGCAGCGCTTCCATTGACGAAGAGCACCGCACTATTATGAGTGCGGTGGTCCAGAAGGTTCAGTCCGCCAAGAGCAGACTGACTAAAGCCTGTGCCAGCCTTCTAACAGGCTTTGAGGTAAGTTTTTGAAATATAGGAGAAATATTACCGGATAGACAGTAGCCCCTGATGCTCTGTTCGGTGTTCACAAAGAAAAGCTGAACAGAGGATCAAACAATATCGCAGGAGTCTAATATAAGTATGTCTATATGCGTATGCAGGCTTCGCTGCTGGCCTCTACCGCACTGACTGCGGAGGTCACCGCACTGAAGCAGGACCTTAAAGGGTCCAAGGAAGAGCTCGGCCTTGCCAAGAGGCAGCTCGAGGAGAACAAAGGTAAGTAGTACCTAGTCTATGGATCTATATAAAAGGAAAGCGATTGCAAAATGACAGGATTATCGTAAATTTGCCAGGGGCCACGACCGAGGTGGCGACCCTGAAGCAAGCGCTGTCCGAGGCCGAAAACAAAGCGGCCAAGGAGCGCACCGAGCGGGAGAGGCATGAGGCACGGGTGGGCGAGGTGCAGCAAGAGCTCCACGCTCTCGTGACGAAGCACGAGGCGCTAGAGCTTAACTTGAAGACGCGAGAGTCCGAGCTTGCCGCGGCCCTTGAGGGTGCAAAGAGTGCCATGGCCGAAGCCCAAAAGGCCCTCCAGGAGATTGATGTGATGAAGAAGATAGCGGCGGGTAAGGCATTCTATATGCAAAGTAAGCATGTGAAAGTAAATTACTTGTTACTTACCCGAATCCGGAGCTCTCCAGGAGCATTCACAGATTTGCCCCGCAGCGTGTCGGATGCCGCAAAATTTTACTGGGCCGAGGAGGGAAGCTCGACGGAGAAGTTGTTCTGGGCCCAGTATACTGGGACCGAACACCTAGTTACTATGAGCGACCAGCTAAAGCAGCTGGTCGAGCTACACAAGGCGGCCGAACAGGCCATGAAGGGCTTGATAGTCCGGATGTGGCCTGGCGATGCCCTTCCCAACAGCTACTTCGGCTTGGTGAGGCGTCTTGTGGATGCCTGCCCACGGCTGGAAGTTATCAAGCGGTCCGTTTGCATCGAAGGTGCACGCCGGGCTTTCGCCCGTGTGAAGGTACAATGGGCCAAGCTGGACGCCG
Source organism: Triticum urartu (assembly GCF_003073215.2). Taxonomy (NCBI): domain Eukaryota; kingdom Viridiplantae; phylum Streptophyta; class Magnoliopsida; order Poales; family Poaceae; genus Triticum; species Triticum urartu. The sequence continues at coordinate 709,989,954 of NC_053024.1, read as the reverse complement.
TGAAGCTGATCAAGGAAGGGCCCCCGGAGGGCAAGGAGCATCGCCACCCCGAGATGTACTATGAGGGTGTCCTGAAGGGTGCCCGTCTCGTAGCGGACGAGTGTACAAAAGATATAATATTTGAGTGAACTCGCTCGTGTAATCCTGTATTCATGAAAACTTGTTCATATGCGCTATGCAATGCTTGTTTGAATTTAAAATATTACCTTCTGTTTGGCTGTTTATCAGATCTGAGAGATGCTAGTCGTCGGCTTCTGCCCCCATGCCACGAGTGCTGGGGTGTTCGGGATAAACCTGAGCACTCTTGTTCCCATTTTTGGGTCCTTCGAGGGAGGTGCTCAGCACAACGAACAAGGCAATCAGACTATAATGCGTTATCATTCTCACTTAGCCATAGAATTCTATAATTTTAAATTTTGGCGAAGCCCCTAGTATTCAGAAGGCCGAATCTGGGGCGCGATACACGCCTTAAGCCGGACAGGGCCGACTCCTCGCTCTAAGCGGCATAAGTCTTTAAGTACTCGAAAACCTCTCGAACAGCGACCAGTCTCTCGCCTTATCATGACAGTCAGTTTTAGCTTTCTCTACCGAGGTGCTTAGCCCAGCAGAACCGGGGCACAATCGCAGTAGTTCTCCCAGTGCTACCTTAGCCGATATAGCGGAATGTAAGGTACCAAAACATGGGAGCCGGGCAAACCCAACTATTCACCCAAGACATGATTCGGAGCTGATGCATATAATGCTATAAGTTCGGGGTGCCGCACTGTCGAAAGTGTTCGGACTTCTCACGCCGTATTGTGGGGTATGCTTAAGCCCCTAGCGTATTGGCCGTACCAGAGTGTACGGGTGCTGGATGTCACGAATGAATATATATATATATATATATATATATATATATATAGGGAAGAATGCAATAAAAGCCTTAATGCAATGCATTGTTTATTAAAAAAACATGCGTTAGAGCAGAATGATACAGGTAGTGCGATAAGGAAAAAGTAGGACTATGTCCCCTCCAAGGGCAAGCTGAGGAATAATATTAAAGCAAGTATTTCACTCGTTATCATAATCCACCTGGGAGTTCCGTGGTGTGATGTAGCTTTCTGCCTCCTTGGTTGCTCCATCATGTGTTCGACAATCATGCTGCCGGACAGGGTTTCTAGAGATTAATGTCCTGAAAGAGAGAAAAATAACAAAGCGGGAAGCCCCTAGTGCGGTTTAAGCCGCGTCTTGGGGCGTGCCGTAGTCATGCCCCTTCCCCGCTTGTGCCCATGGTATTTTTAATGCGTAATTATGTACGCGTGGCATGGGTTTCGCTGTTTGGCTGGGACCAGGGTGGGGGCCGCATCCCTATGCGAGCTCGGAATGTGCCAGGCAGTCCAGTTGTCGATTACTCCGGGCGCGCTTGAAGTTGTCCGGGTCCTTAATCGCCGAACTAGTGGGTTGCCTTAAGAGGCTGCTTTGTGCTTCTACTGCGAGGGCGGCAGTGTGCTCCTCCGTTCGGAGAGAGCGCTCTATGTTTCCATGAACTGTAATGACCCCCCGAGGTCCTGGCATCTTGAGCTTGAGGTATGCATAATGCGGTACCGCATTGAATCTCGCAAATGCGGTTCGCCCAAGCAGTGCATGATAGCCACTACGGAACGGGACTATATCGAAGATTAACTCTTCGCTTCGGAAGTTATCCCGGGATCCGAAGACCACTTCCAGTGTGACTGAGCCTGTGCAATGGGCCTCTACACCTGGCATGACACCTTTCAAGGTCGTTTTTGTGGGTTTGATCCTTGAGGGGTCTATACCCATTTTCCGCACTGTGTCCTGGTAAAGCAGGTTCAGGCTGTTGCCGCCATCCATAAGGACTCGAGTGAGGTGAAATCCGTCAATGATTGGGTCTAGGACCAGTGCGGCGAATCCGCCATGATGGATACTAGTGGGGTGGTCCCTGCGATCGAAGGTGATCGGACAGGAGGACCATGGGTTGAACTTTGGGGCGACTGGCTCCAACGCATATACGTCCCTGAGCGCACGCTTCAGCTCCCTCTTGGGGATGTGGGTTGCGTATATCATGTTCACCGTCCGCACTTGTGGGGGGAACCTCTTCTATCCTCCGGTGTTCGGCTGCCAGGGCTCTTCCTCGTCATCGCTATGTGGCCCCTTATCTTTGTTTTCGGCATTTAACTTGCCGGCCTGCTTGAATACCCAACAATCCCTATTGGTGCGGTTGGCTGGCTTGTTGGGGGTGCCGTGTATTTGACACGAGCGATCGAGTATGCGGTCCAAACTGGACGGGCCCGGAGTGCTTCTTTTAAATGGCTTTTTCCGCTGACCGGGTTTAGAGCCTTTGATTCCGGCATTGACTGCCGTATCCTCGATATTGTCGCTGTTAATGCGACGCTTATGTTTGTTGCGACATGACCTGCCATTACCGTCCTTGGTATCCGAAGTACCATGGTTCTTTGATATGTTATTACTGCGAGCCAGCCAGCTGTCTTCTCCCGCAGAAAAGCGGGTCATGAGTGTCGTGAGGGCTTCCATAGATTTCGGCTTTTCCTGACCAAGGTGCCGGGCTAGCCACTCATCGCGGATGTTGTGTTTAAAAGCTGCTAGGGCCTCTGCATCCGGACAGTGGATGATTTGATTTTTCTTTGTTAGGAACCGTGTCCAGAATTGCCTGGCCGAGTCCTATGGCTGCTAAATTATATGGCTCAGGTCATCGGCGTCTGGTGGTCGCACATAAGTGCCCTGAAAGTTGTCTAGGAATGCGGCTTCCGGATCTTCCCAACAGCCAATGGACTATGCTGGCAAGCTGTTGAGCCAATGCCGAGCTGGTCCTTTAAGTTTGAGTGGGAGGTATTTGATTGCCTGTAGGTCATCACCGCGGGCCATGTGGATGTGCAGGAGGAAATCCTCGATCCATACCGCAGGATCTGTTGTGCCGTCGTATGATTCTATGTTTACGGGTTTGAAACCCTCTGGGATTTGATGATCCATTACTTCATCTGTGAAGCATAAGGTGTGTGCGGCACCTCTGTACTGGGCTATATCGCGACGCAGCTCCAATGAGTCTGGCCCGCTGTGTTCGGCCCGACCGGATTTACATTTACTGTATCCGGCGTGACGTTTATCGTCTCGTATAGTTGCGCTCCCTCGTGATCCGTAGATCGATCTTGCATGTTTTTCTTTGTCCTCCAATACGTCTCGCAGGTCTGGCGTGTTTCCCCATGACTTTTTATTTGAATGGCGTCGGGGTGCAGGCTGAGCTTTTGGCTAGAATGCCTCTCTATCGCGGCCACGAGGTGGCCGATCAGCCGCGTCATACGCTTCTTCCTCCAGTCGCGGTAGCAACCTACATTTTGGGTAACTCTTGGAGGGGCGTTCGAGTTTATATTCCTCGGCCGCGAGGACTTCAGTCCATCTGTCAGCTAGCAGATCTTGATCAGCTTGAAGCTGCTGCTGCTTTTTCTTCAGGCTATTTGCCATGGCTATAAGCCGGAGCGCTCTTGTTCGACGGGATCCTCTGGCATGACAAATTCGTCATCGTCGAGGCTTGCCTCGTCTTCGGAGGGGGCATGTAATTATCATCCTCCGCGTCTCCATCTGCCGCTCTCTCTGGAGGGCTGGCCTCTCCATCCTCCTGTCCTAGATCGTGCTGGAGGGGATTGTTGCCATCTTTGCCACTATCCGGAGTGTTATTATCTCCTGTGCCGGTATCACCACTTTTGCTTTGGCGGGACTTAGAGTGGCGTCGCTGACGTCGGCGCTTGGGTTGCTTCTTGGAGGGGTCATGCTCCTCTGTCTCGTCGCCATTGCCTTCTTTGGGTGTGTCGACCATGTATATATCGTATGATGAGGTGGCTGTCCAGTGCCCTGTGGGCAGTGGTTCCTCTTTGTCTCCCGCATCGTCGTCGTCCATACCGTCGATGTCTTCAGAGTCGAAGTCGAGCATGTCAGTTAAGTCGTCGACAGTGGCTACTAAGTGGGTGGTGGGTGGGCAGTGAATTTCTTCATCATCCGCATCCCAATCCTGCCGGACATAGTTCGGCCAGGATCCTCCTGACAAGGAGAGAGACCTTAATGAGTTCAATATGTCGCCAAAGGGCGAGTGCTGAAAAACATCCACGGAGGTAAACTCCATGATCGGCGCCCAATCGAATTCGCTAGGAACGGGTGCAGGCGGTTCGGAGTCCGTGGCCGGAGAAGGATCCGGCAGTCTGACAACACGGCTCTCGTGCAGGGTAAGGTCGATGTTCGGCTCGATTGCCGCTGAGGGTAAGGCCTCCGTGGCGGGATCCATCCACCCGTCCATAGATGGCGCAACTGGCTCTGAATTGAGGGTCGGAGCGGCTGCCGGTGCGATCTCCTGAACACTGTCTGATGGTAGAGCTAAATCGTACTCATCGTGACCGCGTGACGCACAAGGCAGAGGCTCGAATCTGTCGAAGATCAAGTCTCCGTGGATATCGGCCGTGTAGTTTAAGCTTCCAAACCTGACATGGTGGCCAGGGGCATAACTTCCGATCTGCTCCAGATGGCCAAGCGAGTTGGCCCGCAGTGCGAAGCCGCCGAACACAAAGATCTGTCCCGGGAGAAAAGTCTCACCCTGGACTGCATCGTTATCGATGATCGTAGGAGCCATCAAGCCTAACGGTGACGACACAAAGGAACTCTCAATGAAAGCACCAATGTCAGTGTCAAAACAGGCGTATCTCGGGTAGGGGGTCCCGAACTGTACGTCTAAGGCGGATGGTAACAGGAGGCAGGGGACACGATGTTTTACCCAGGTTCGGGCCCTCTTGATGGAGGTAAAACCCTACGTCCTGCTTGATTTATTCTTGATGATAGATTGATGTTGCTATGACTTTGCTATGCTTAATTCTTGTCACTAGGGCCCGAGTGCCATGATTTCATATCTGAACCTATTATGTTTTCATGAATATATGTGAGTTCTTGATCCTATCTCGCAAGTCTATAGTCACCTACTATGTGTTATGATCCAGCAACCCCAAAGTGACAATAATCGGGACCACTCCCGGTGATGACCATAGTTTGAGGAGTTCATGTATTCACTATGTGCTAATGCTTTGTTCTGGTTCTCTATTAAAAGGAGGCCTTAATATCCCTTAGTTTCCAATAGGACCCCTCTGCCATGGGAGGGTAGGACAAAAGATGTCATGCAAGTTCTTTTCCATAAGCATGTATGACTATATACGGAATACATGCCTACATTACATTGATGAATTGGAGCTAGTTCTGTGTCACCCTATGTTATGACTGTTACAGGATGAACCGCATCCGGCATAATTATCCATCACTGATCCGGTGCCTACAAGTTTTCCATATACTGGTTCTCGCTTATTTACTTTCCGCTGCTACTGTTACAATCACTACAAAATACCAAAAACATTACTTTTGCTGTCTTTACTTTTGTTGCTGCTACCCCTGTTCAAGAATTCATCCGATTAACCAGTTAACTTGCCGATTAATCCTTACTCATAGGGTCACCGAGTAGCCGATAAACCGAAATATCTTCCGATTAATTGATTAAATGGATGACTAACTTGCCAATTAGCTGATTAATCCCCTACTCGCTAGCCAACCGAGTAACTACCAGTTAACGATTTCCTCAACAATGGCTGCTACCACCACTATCATATTACTTTGCTACTAAACACTTTGCTGCAGATACTAAGTTTCCAGGTGTGGTTGAATTGACAACTCAGCTGCTAATACTTGAGAATATTCTTTGGCTCCCCTTGTGTCGAATCAATAAATTTGGGTTGAATACTCTACCCTCGAAAGCTGTTGCGATCCCCTATACTTGTGGGTTATCAAGACTAATTTCTGGCGCCGTTGCCGGTGAGAATAGCTCTATTCTTTGAGTCACTTGGGATTTATATCTGCTGGACACTATGAAGAACTTGAGAGATCCAAAAACCAAGATCTATCCCTCAACTACGAGGGGAGGTAAGGAACTGCCATCTAGCTCTGCACTTGATTCACCTTCTGTTATGAGTAAGTTAGCGACACCTACACCTGCTTCTTCTATTCGTTCTGATATGTCGGCATGTTATTGATGATGCCACTTCTGCTATGCATGATACTTATGATGAAACTGCTTCTATGCCTGATACTACTGTGCCCCTTAGTGAATTTCTTGATGAACAAATTGCTAGGGCTAGAGAAAAAGAAATTATTGAATCTGAATACGATGATGATAGTGATGATGAAAATATGCCTGTTATTCCTGAGGGTTATCTTTTTGATATGGAATCTTCTGCCGCTATTTTAGCTTGCAAGATAGATATGAGCTTAAGAGGTTATTAGTTAAATGGAACAAAGAATCACTTAGAGATAAAATGAAACCCGACCCTGCTTTTGCTACTTCACCTATTTGTGTTCCTGATAAGGATTATGAATTCTCTGTTGATCCTGATATAATTACTTTGGTTGAATCTGATCCGTTTTATGGCTATGAATCTGAAACTGTTGTGGCACATCTTACTAAGTTAAATGATATAGCTGCCCTGTTCACTAATGATGAGAGATCGCGTTACTTCTATATACTCAAAATATTTCCGTTCTCATTAAAGGGTGATGCTAAGATATGGTTTAATTCTCTTGATCCTGGTTGTGTGAGTAGTCCCCAGGATATGATTTATTACTTCTGTGCTAAATATTTCCTTGCTCATAAGAAACAAGCTGCTTTGAGGGAAATATATAACTTTGTGCAAATTAAAGAAGAGAGTCTCCCACAAGCTTGGGGGAGGCTTCTCAAGTTACTTAATGCTTTACCTGATCATCCTCTTAAGAAGCCTGAAATACTTGATATCTTTTATAATGGACTAACCGATGCTTCCAGAGATTACCTGGATAGTTGTGCTGGTTCTCTTTTCAGGGAAAGAACGCCAGATGAAGCTGAAATTCTATTGAATAATATGTTGACAAATGAAAATAATTGGGCAGCTCCTGAGCCAACTTCTGCTCCAATTACTGTGCCTATTCCTAAACCAACTCCGAAGAATAGAGGTGTTCTATTTCTCAGTCCCGAAGATATGCAAGAGGCAAAGAAATCTATGAAAGAAAAAGGTATTAAAGATGAAGACGTTAAGAATTTACCTCCTATTGAACAAATACATGGTCTTAATATACCGCCTGTTGAAGAAACATATGATCTTAATTATTTATTTACTGAAGAATCTCCTGATCCCGGTATACCGACACAGGTAGTAAAGGTAAATTCTCTCTATAGATTTGATGAAGGTGATATCCCTCACTCTAAGCTTGCTAGGCAATGCTTTGATGAGTTTGATAATTTTATTGTCAAACAAGAAAATTTCAATGCTTATTTTGGTAGACAATTGAAATATGATTCCGATATGCTTAAATACTTGGGTGATTATATGGCTAATATTAAAGGTGAACTTAAACTTGTTAGCAAACTTGCTTCTATGGTTACCACTCAAGTAGAACAAGTACTTAAGGCTAAAAAAGAAGTGCTTGATGAAATGAATAGTAAGAAAAATGATTATGCTGTTAGAGTGGCTACTAGAATTGGTAGAATAACTCAGGAACCTTTGTATCCTGAAGGCTACCCTAAGAGAATCGAGCAAGATTCTCAAAGAAATAATATTGATGTTCCTAGTTCTTCTAAAAAGAAGAAGAAGAAAAATGATAGAACTGCGCAAACCTCTAGTGAACCTATTGCTGAACCACTTGATAATCCAAATGATATTTCTATGTCTGATACTGAAACACAATCTGGTAATGAACATGAACCTAGTAAAAATATTAATGATGATGTTCATGATGATGCTCAACCTAGTAATGATAATGATGTAGAAATTGAACCTGCTGTTGATCTTGATAACCCACAATCAAAGAATCAACGTTATGATAAAAGAGACTTTGTTGCTAGGAAACATGGTAAGGAAAGGGAACCTTGGGTTCAGAAACCTTTGCCTTTTCCTCCGAAACCATCCAAGAAAAAGGATGATGAGGATTTTGAGCGCTTTGCTGAAATGATTAGGCCTATCTTTTTGTGTATGATATTAACTGATGTGCTCAAAACAAATCCTTATGCTAAATATATGAAGGATATCATTACTAATAAAAGAAAGATACTGGAAGCTGAAATTTCCACCATGCTTGCTAATTATACTTTTAAGGGTGGAATACCAAAGAAACTTGGAGATCCCGGAGTACCTACTATACCTTGCTCCATTAAAAGAAATTATATTAAAACTACTTTATGTGATCTTGGAGCCTTTGTTAGTGTTATGCCTCTCTCTTTATATCGTAGACTTGACGTGAATAAGCTGACACTTACTGAAATATCTTTGCAAATGGCTGATAAATCAACTGCTATACCTGTCGGTATCTGTGAGGATGTGCCTGTTGTGGTTGCAAACGCTACTATTTTAATGGACTTTGTTATTCTTGATATTCCCGAGGATGATAGTATGTCTATTATTCTTGGAAGACCTTTTCTTAATACTTCAGGGGCTGTTATTGATTGCAACAAAGGCAATGTCACTTTTCATGTTAATGGTAATGAGCTACGGTACACTTTCCGAGGAAACAACCTCAAGTTCATAGTATCAACTCCATTGGAAAAATTCCATCGATTATAATTGGAGGTTTTGAATTTCCTCTTCCTACTGTCAAAAAGAAATATGATATACTTATTATAGGGTATGTGCATATCCCCGTTGAGGTAAATTAGTGTTATTTGAAATTTCTCCGGTTTCATGATTATCGGAATGAGTTTGTTAACAAGACTTGATCAACCTTGTTAGTGGATTCTTTTTTATGAGCATGAGATGGATGAAACTAGAAGCACAAACTTCTGTATCCCACTTTTACTTTCTGTTATTTATATTAAATAAAGTAGAAATAGTATTTTTCTGTCTATTTCCTGACTTATCCGTGCAATATAAAAATATCCTGAAAATAAAAGTCCTCAGAATGACATGCCAATTTAATATGATTTTTTCGGGAATATTTGAGGATTTACTGTGCAAAAATTACCGCGGGAGGAGCTGCCACCTGGCCACAAGGGTGGTGGGCGCCCCCCATAGGGCGCGCCCCCTGCCTCGTGGGCCCATGGTGGCCCTGCTCCACTTAGCCCAGCACCCATCTTCTTCCTCTATCTCACGCAAACCTGAAAAACCAACTCAAGAACGAGTTCCAGCCACTTTTGCTATGATTTTCGATCTCCTTGCTCAAAGCACCTCTCGCAAAACTACTTGGGGAGATTGTTCCTTGGTATGTGACTCCTCCATTGGTCCAATTAATTTTTGTTCTAGTGCTTTATTATTTGCAAATTTGTGCTGCATAGGTGACCATGTTCTTGAGCTTGCATGTCAAATTCATATGGTTCTAGGTAGTTCTAATGCTTGATATAGGCTCTAGGCACTTGTAGGAGTAGTTGCTATCAGTTTTACTAAAGTTGGTTTACTTTTATTTTGAAGTTACTAAAAATTTCAGAATTTTTCAGAGAAAAACAATATGTTTAGGAAGATGTTCCAAGGTGGTTCCTCTAAGAAGCAAGGACCCAGGATTGCTATGCGCGATGCTGACAAGGATCCACCAAGAGACGCTCCAGTACGGCCTTGCGAATGGCCGTCAGAAAATTTTATGGACCATGCGGGAATTAAATAAGAATTCAAAGCATATTTGCACAATGCCGGTCTTGAAGATTTTGAGGCTAACAAATGCCCCCAGTATCATGATCTCACAAGTTCATTTGTGAGGAGGTTTGAGTATTCATCTTCATGTAATTCTCCTTCAGTCATGTTTGATCTTTATGACAAATCTTATACCATGGACCTAGAGGATTTCACTTCTGCTTGCGAACTACCATCATGGGGTGGTGTTAGGGATCCCCCTAAATCTGAATTTAGAAACTTTCTTGCTAGTATAACTGTGGGGGAATCTAGAGATATAATGCAGGCTACCATAGGGAGCATTCACTTTCCTGCTATACATTATTTTGCTCTCTTCATTGGTAGATGCATAAATGCTAAAGATGAAGCATGTCACATGTGTGTCCCTGATCTTAGCATCCTTAGGAGTGTTGTGTTAGGAGACCAATCTTATCATATGGGAGCCATTGTAGCTCGTAGGTTGCATCACAATAGACATAATGAAGATTTCTTTGGAGGAATTTATGCAACCCGCTTAGCTCATTTTCTTGAGATAGACATTCGTGAGGGTGATATGGAGTTGCCTCCTGCATATTTAGATTATAACTCTATGGCTTCGCACCAGTTTGTCGAGAGGCCTGAATCACCTCTCTTATATCGGTTAATTTTTGATAAACGACGTGTTTTCCGTATTACTCTCCCTCCTCTTGCCTTCTCTGATCCACAGACAAAAGGAAGATATGTTATTATTAGAGAGGAGGCAGAAGAGTACGAGAGGAGAGCGGAGGCAGCTCAACTCCATGCTGCAGCTTAGCAGGCGATAACCGCTGCACATCAGTATGATCTCAACTATCCTTCCTCATCACAGTACGACCCCAACAACTATTATTATGGATATCCGCCAGGCCAGCCGTGGCCATAGACCAACTTAGGCCAAAAGCCTAAGCTTGGGGGAGTACGTCTTTCTCACCGACATTACATTTATGTTCACACACACTCATTACTAGATGTCGGTGCTCATACTTTTTCACTGTAATATCCATGCTAGTTTATTTTCTTTTTCCTGCTTTCTTCTTGTGTGTTTGTTAAACCTTAAGAAAAACCAAAAAAATTACTAGTAGTTTATTTTCTGCTATAGTAGTAATAATTAAAAGAAAACCCAAAAATATTTCCCGTTCTTCTTTTGCTTGTTGGGAGCTTTCCCGTGTAAATAGTTTTATTTCTTTTCTTTCTTTTGGGGGTCGATAGGAGAAGACCATAATTAAATTGTTGAAGTGGCTCTTATATGCATAATTGTGGATTTAACCAAGAGCCCATATTGCCTTGTCTTCTCCTATTTATTGAATGCTCGCAGATTCCAGCTTAGTCCAATGCACGTGCACTCTTATTATTATTCACACCGTTCGGTCGTGCAAGTGAAAGGCAATTATGATGATATATGATGGACTGACTGAGATGAGAAAAGCTGGTATGAACTCGACCTCTTTTGTTTTTGTAAATATGATGAGTCCCTCATTCTTGATTCAGCTTATTATGAATAAACATGTTTGCAATGACAATTAGAGATCATAGTTGCTTGTGCCATGCTTGATTAGCTATGACTTATAATGGTTTACCTTGTGTGCCAACATGCTATTGAGATGATTATGATGTGGTATGATGGGGTGGTATCCTCCTTTGAATGATTTAAGTGACTTGACTTGGCACATGTTCACGCATGTAGTTGAAACAAAATCAACATAGCCTTCACGATATTTATGTTCATGGTGGATTATATCCTACTCATGCTTGCATCCAATATTTATTAATTTTAATGCATGTACATGGCTGTTGTCGCTCCCTAGTTGGTCGCTTCCCAGTCTCTTGCTAGCCTTCACTTTTACTAAGCGGGAATACTGCTTGTGCATCCAATCCCTTAAACCCCAAAGTTATTCCAGATGAGTCCACCATACCTTCCTATATGCGGTATCTACCTGCCGTTCCAAGTAAATTTGTATGTGCCAAACTCTAAACCTTCAAATAAACATTCTGTTTTGTATGCTCGAATAGCTCATGTATCAACAAAGGCTGTCCTTATCTTTCGTGTTAGGCGGGTTATTCTCAAGAGGAGTGGACTCCACTCCTCACTCACAAGAAAATGGCTGGTCACCGGGATGCCCAGTCCCATGCTTTATGGAAACTAAATCAAAATTAATTGCAAACAAAACTCCCCCTGGGACCTGATGTATGTTGGAGGCACTCGTTGTTTCGAGCAAGCCATGGATTGATGCTTGTTGGTGGAGGGGGGGTATAAACTTTACCATTCTATTTGGGAACCGCCTATAATGTGTTTAACATGGAAGGTATCGCCATCTCTTAGTTGTTACGTTGACAATGAAAGTATATCGCTCAAAATACAATTTATCTCTATTGCAAAACCGAGCTCTGGCACCTCTACAAATTCCTGCTTCCCTCTGCGAAGGGCCTATCCATTTACTTTTATGTTGAGTCATCACCCTCTTATCAAAAAGCACTAGCTGGAGAGCACAGTCGTCATTTGAATTCATCACTGTTAATTTATATTGGGTGTGACTATGATTGGATCTCTTTTACCATGAATTACAATGTCTAGTCAGTCCTTGATCTTTAAAGGTGCTCTGCATTTATGTTTTGCGGTCTCAGAAAGGGCTAGCGAGATACCATCTTGTTATATAATATTATGATTGTTTTGAGAAAGTATTGTCATCTGAGATTTATTATTATGACTTGCTAGTTGATAATGCTATTGGTATGAGTAATTGTGAGACCTGAGAATTATTGCAAATATGATTAGTTATGATCTATGCTGAAAACTTGAATGCTGGCTTGACATAGTTAAAAAAACAAGAGCAAACAGAGTTTGTAAAAGTTTTTCTTTCTTTCTTTCGTTTGTCAACTGAATTGCTCGAGGACAAGCAAGGGTTTAAGCTTGGGGGAGTTGATACGTCTCCGTCGTATCTACTTTTCCAAACACTTTTGCCCTTATTTTGGACTCTAACTTGTATGATTTGAATGGAACTAACCCGGACTGACGCTGTTTTCAGCAGAATTACCATGATGTTGTTTTATGTGCAGAAAACAAATATTCTCGGAATGACCTGAAACTCCATGGAACATCTTAGAAAAAACAATAAAAAATCCTCGCCAAAGATGAAGAACAGGGGGCCCACACCCTTCTCACAAGGGTGGGGGGCGCGCCCCCCCTAGGGCGCCCCCTACCTCGTGGGCCCCCTGTTGCGTCTCCGACTCCAACTCCACCTCCATATATTGAGTTTTGATGAGAAAAAAATCGAAGAGAAGAAATCATCACGTTTTACGATATGGAGCCGCCGCCAAGCCCTAAAACCTCTTGGGAGGGCTGATCTAGAGTCCGTTCGGGGCTCCGGAGAGGGGGATTCGTCGCCGTCGTCATCATCAACCATCCTCCATCACCAATTTCATGATGCTCACTGCCGTGTGTGAGTAATTCCATCGTAGGCTTGCTGGACGGTGATGGGTTGGATGAGATTTATCATGTAATCGAGTTAGTTTTGTTAGGGTGTGATCCCTAGTATCCATTATGTTCTGAGATTGATGTTGCTATGACTTTGCTATGCTTAATGCTTGTCACTAGGGCCCGAGTGCCATGATTTCAGATTTGAACCTATTATGTTTTCATGAATATATGTGAGTTCTTGATCCTATCTTGCAAGTCTATAGTCACCTACTATGTGTTATGATCCGGCAACCCCGAAGTGACAATAATCGGGACCACTCCCGGTGATGACCATAGTTTCAGGAGTTCATGTATTCACTATGTGTTAATGCTTTGTTCCGGTTCTCTATTAAAAGGAGGCCTTAATATCCCTTAGTTTCCAATAGGACCCCGCTACCACGGGAGGGTAGGACAAAAGATGTCATGCAGGTTCTTTTGCATAGGCACGTATGACTATATACGGAATACATGCCTACATTACATTGATGAATTGGAGCTAGTTCTGTGCCACCCTATGTTATGACTGTTACATGATGAACCGCATTCAGCATAATTATCCATCACTGATCCGGTGCCTACGAGTTTTCCATATACTGGTTCTCGCTTATTTACTTTCCGCTGCTACTGTTACAATCACTACAAAATACCAAAAACATTACTTTTGATGTCTTTACTTTTGTTGCTGCTACCACCACTATCATATTACTTTGCTACTACACACTTTGCTGCAGATACTAAGTTTCCAGGTGTGGTTGAATTGACAACTCAGCTGCTAATACTTGAGAATATTCTTTGGCTCCCCTTGTGTCGAATCAATAAATTTGGGTTGAATACTCTACCCTCGAAAGCTATTGCGATCCCCTATACTTGTGGGTTATCACCCCACGTCTCATTATCTTCTCACACCCACACATACCAACACAAACACCACACACACAGAAAATTTCTCCTGGTGCCTCTATTCCCTCCCCCCTTGCATATACACAGTCAAGGGAATGGAATCCCTTGTCGTGACGTCATATTCGTCTCTCTCTCTCTAGACCACTCTCATTTCTCGTGCTATCTCTCCCACGCCCCCCGTCGGCCCCTCTATCCATGCCTCTCTCGAATACGTAATACACACACATACCTCTCTAGGCCCCGCCAAATGCATCAACTACACATTCACACATGTTACATCATGTACCCCATTGATCTAAAAAGCCCTCTCTTCACGTTTATTTCGCATACAACATTCCTTTTGAATAAAGTGTGGCCAAATTTATTTTAGAGTTTCTACATATATACAACATTACAAAGTTATATGGAGGAGTACGAACGCTAATTTGCATTGCATGGTGCCCACAATGATATTTATTCTGCACTGTGAATTTGTATATTTTTTTACTATATACAAAGTTAGTCATAATAAAGAGAAACGAAGAGCATCTCTCTCTCCATCGCATACCCCCCTGTACGCCCCTTTCACGTATGCACACAAAACTATCTCCAGGTCCTCTAAAAGTAAGCCACCAGAAAATTCACGCATGTTTCATCTTTCTCTCGCGATATATGCAATGACGATCATTGTATTTGAAGCGAAAGCACAATAAGTACATTGGACTTCAGAATCTACTCATTACGGTGACCATTTACGTTTAGTGGTTATTATGTAGTCACGGGCTCACCGTACAACTCTGTATTTGCTCATGACATGACTAGTTGACCAGTTAAATGCTCCACGTGGCACCTCTAGTGCTGCATCACATTATCTCACTACCATCGTGCCGACCTGTCGACTTGTATCTACTCTACATCTACACTCTTATAAAATACATAAAATACACTCTTATAAAAAAACAGAGTTGGTGATGATGGTGTGCCTGCCATCCTGCAATATAGGCCGTCCGATTTATATCTGATGGATAGGAAAGAAACTATGGCAATTTTGCAAAAAGGTACCCACACACCTCTCCACATTTGCAAATAAGGCCTTCCCTCGTTCATCCTTTTCTCTCACAAGATAAACAAGTCATACAAATGCATCTTGATGTTATATGCAACGCACAGGCATCTTGATAGTAAGAATGAAAACAAACGACAAAAAAAATATTTGGACGGTGGTTTGAAGTCATGACCGCGGGCACAGCGGACAAGGTGGCCTTGTATTGGTATGTTGAGCCATCTGTTTTAACACACAAGAGCTGGTGTGGTGATTATACACACACGCACGCATGCACACGAACAGCATCCACGCAACACTCACACAAACACATGCACCCACGCACGCAGGCAACACTCACACATACACACGCAGCCATGCACGCACGCACGCAACACTCACACGCACACACGCACGCATGCATGCACACACCAGTACACCACACGACCAACACACACTCTCACGCTGAAGTGCTCAACCTACATGTGCATGCGCACACATCAGGCCCTGACAGACACATACACAACTAGGTGATTCCCGCGCACGGGTTGGAGCCTTGTCGCGCCTGCATAAATTTGTGTTTATCTGACCTTTTGCCTATGCGAACTGACAGGTGGGACCCACAACGAACGTGGTCAATTTAACTAGTCAACATGGCGCCACGCAGACTATTTGGATGGTCAACAGAGTGCAATCCGATGCCGAGCTGTGAGCAAGTCACCGTATAATCACCGCAAAATGTATATAGTGACTGTAATCAGCTTATTCTGAAGTTCGGTGACCGTATTACGCTTTTATCTCTGTAGGCCCTCCAAAACTACATCTCTACACGTTCTCGCATGTTACATCTAACAACTATGCAATACAACACTACTACTACACTCGAACACAATAAATCATATGTGTTTTTAGTTTTACTAGATATCATATTGTTACTTATAATTATTCAGTTTGCATACATTAAAATTGCCTTTCAAATGTATGGCCAGTATCATCTATCGCGCGGGAAAAATCCCGCCCTTTCCTGTTTAATCGGGTTTGTATCGATGGATCGTGCGAAATAGCAAAACTATAGTACTATACAGCACAAGTGACAGTTCACTGGGCCGTCGTGTCATCTACTCCTCCATCGTAAGAGTGGAGCGCTCGCTTTCATAAATCTTCTAGTCCCTTTCGCCGACATGTGGGACATCAAGCTACCGGGTCCACGTGCCATACCGGAATACAGTGCAAAGCAGCCTGGGTGAAGCACCCCAGTCATGGCGCCGGCGTAGTAATGAGCAATGAGGCGTCAAATCACAAAGCTGCACCTTTCCTGCAGTTAAGTTGGAGGGACAAAGCAACCATCATTTCACTCGTTGCTGAATCCGCTTCTCCCTCATCTTCTTCAACTTAACCACGTGTTGCTTTTGCCATCGTTCTGCCTCATGTGGGACGCGGATCAGCTTGGTAAAGCACTGACACGTGGGACCGCATGTTAGCAAACCGCCAGGACAACGTCCTCCGAAAATAAGAAACCTCCCCCGCCATCCGCACGG
The DNA here is from genome assembly GCF_003073215.2 of Triticum urartu. NCBI lineage: Eukaryota > Viridiplantae > Streptophyta > Magnoliopsida > Poales > Poaceae > Triticum > Triticum urartu. The sequence continues at coordinate 709,973,361 of NC_053024.1, read as the reverse complement.
CAAAATCACCTCCTTTTTACTAATCTCGATTCTATGATTTTTTAGATCAATATAATTGAGATTTGTATAGATAGCACACAGGAGCAAAACCAAGTGGTACGGTTAAGGGCATCCACAATGTGTAGCCAAATGTGAAAATAGCTTTTGGCATCATGGGAACCATTGTGGACGGTGTTGCCAAAGCCAAAAAGATGGAACCGAAGCTCCCTGATTGATTGATTGAAGGAATAGAAAAATGCAACGTCTCTCCTCTTTCTCCCATGCTTGGACGCATGTAGTACAGTATAGAGCACAGAGTCTACTCCTTTGTCCCTTCTATCACAAATCATAAAGCAGTGAGGCGTCAAATCACAAAAGCATGGATGAAGCAACCATCATTTCACTCTTCGCTGACTCTGCTTCTCCATCGTCTTCTTCAGGAAGCCATCTCACCGCATTAGTTATAGTAGTACTAGTAAAGGACTTCCTGGATGCAAATAAGGCGGTTGTCTCGGCTTGCAGGCGGCACTTGCGAACGACTTACCGTGGTCTCCCTCAATGGTGTTCTCCGTCGAACGCACTTCGCCAAACCACCAAAAAAAATATAGTCGACGTCACCGCAATGGGGAAGGAAGTCAAATATAGTTACTACTCCCTCCTTCCATCTATATAGGGCCTAATGCATTTTCAAGGCTGCCTTTGACTATTAATAAGAGTAATAATACATGAGATATATAATGTGAAAATTATATCATTGGAAGCTTCTTTCACGTACAAATTTGATGGTATGCTTTGTGTAACTTGCATGTCATATATTATTGCTCCAAAACTTGGTCAAAGTTAGTCTCAAAAAAACATATTAGGCCCTATATAGATGGAAGGAGGGAGTACCTTCATTTTTTTGTACACAAGGCCAGTATATCAAAATTACAATTTGCAAAGGGCCACTAACACTAATCGAGGCAAAATTGATGGGGTTAGCAACCAAGGACATTAATATCCCCTGCATGCATGCGGAAGTGAGAAGGTTGGTTTGCATGGCGCTGCATTAATCAAGCGATGAGGAGTGAGATGGTTAGCTCTTTGGTCTTTGGAGAAAAAAATAGGCATTAATTGACACGTGAAACGAGGATTTGTATCGATTAAATTCCGCGAAGGAAAACCCAGCCTTTCTTTTTTAACACTAGTACTCCAAGTACATCCGTACTTATGCTGTTTGGGTCTAGGCCTTGCATTGCCAAACTTCGCCACACATTTTTCCCAAGCTTGCCTAAAGTTTTCAAAATGAGAAGGAGGTACACTTGCGCACGACTATCGCGGTCGCACCGCACCCTCACACAGTCGCTCCTGCACGCCGCGGTTGCACCGCACCCTCACACGGTCGCTCCTGCACGCCGCAAACCCAACCAAGGGAACGCACCCTCACTAACACGTGCTGTCGCATGGGAACACACCAAACTCAGCCATCCTATCGCTGACACATAATTTTCGTTCATAGAGTATGTTTATCCAACTTCATGTTGGGGAGTATCCGTACGGCCCGTGCGGTGGTCTGTTGGGGAAGAAGAAGAGGTGAGGAAGAAGGAAAGAAGGGTTAGGAGACGTAGGATATTCATCCAACCGCCTGAAATGGTAGACTGACCCAAGTCAGGCGACTTGCATAACAAATATATGTTTTTACACAGCAAAAGATCCATAAAAAAACAACATAAAGAAAAACTATTACTGCTCGCGGAAAGAGACGACCTCGTCGTCTTTGGCTGCCGGCGCGAACCAGCCGTCGCTGTCGACGTGTGCCTCCGCACAGTGGTTGTCCTCGGCCTCCAGCTACTCGTTCAAGCGGAGCGTGCGGGTGCTCTGCACGGACGAGAGCACAGCCCGGTTCAAGTCGAGGACATCTGGTTCCGCCTGCAGGAGGGCCTCGATGGCAGCGGCATCCGCACGCTCTGCATCGAGTCGAGCCTCCGCCGCCCGGTTCAAGTCCAGGACGTCTAGTTCCGCCTGCAGGAGGGAGTCGATGAGAGCGGCAACCGCGCTCTCTGCATCGAGTCGAGCCTCTGCCGCCCGGTTCAAGTCCAGGATGTCCGGTTCCGCCTGCAGGAGAGCCTCGATGGCAGCGGCATCCGAGCGCTCCGCCTCAAGTTGAGCCTCCGCCGCCCGGTTCACATCCACGACATCTGGTTCCGCCTGGAGGAGATCCTCGATGGCATCGGCATGCGCGCACTTCGTGTTGAGTTGAGCCTCTGCCTCCCGGTCCTCCTTTAGTATCGCCATGTGAACCGCTGGTCCGCCTGCACCATGGGGGACTCGGACGCCGGCACGAAGTCGACGTCCATCATCTCATACCCATCGGGGGCCTTCGGCACCGCGACCTCCGCCATGAACATTGGATCGGCTTCCTCCTCCTTGTAGCTTGGCTCCAGAGAACTCAGGGATTGGCCCGCCGCAAAGCGAGCTTGGGAACGGAGGTCTGTGGCACCGACCGCTGCCGCGATTTCTGCGCGGCGCTCCGGCGTCAGCATCTTGTAGTAAGTGATCTTGCGGCGCACCATGGCTTTCCGGCGAACTAGGGGACGCTTGATGCGGGCTAGGGGATCGGAAAGTGGGGGAATGGGCTGGAGATTTGGTGTGGTTTTAGGGCAGTGGCTGGCATAGGCCGAGCAGCGAAGGTTCTGGTGTGAATAGTGGTTCCGGTGACGACCGCTCAATCGGTTTTGACTGTACATCGCTCTTGTCGCGTTCGCGTTGCAGCCCGGCACGCTGGACCCTCCATGTCGCTCACCAAATGGAACGCGCTTCGTCTTGCGTTTTCGCTCGCTTGTGGGACCGCAGTTGAGAGCAAACCGACGTCCCTCCCCCTTCCCCGCCCGCATCATTTATTATACCACCACTCCCTCCGTTTTATGCGGAGTAAATAAAAACAGAGGGAGTATACTACGGATGAGGATCCCCTGACGTGGCCGAACCCATTGAGTAACTGACATGCGGGGCCTAACAAGCATGGGGTCCGCCAGTAAGTGACCGAAAGGGAGGGTAAGGCAGGGATACCTACGTCACAGGATCCACTTCCACTATACTACTTTGACCAAATGTTAGAGTAATAATATATGACATGCAACTTACACAAATGTTAGAGTAATAATATATGACATGCAACTTACACAAAGCATAGATGGTCTAATGCGTTTTTCGAGGCTAACTTTGACCAAATGTTAGATTAATAATATATGACATGCAACTTACACAAAGCATACGGTCAAATTCGTATGTGAAAGGAGTTTCCAATGATATAATTTTCACATTATACATCTCTTGTACTATTAATCTTGTCAATAGTCAAATTGGAAACCATCTCGAGTACAAATCTAGGAGTACATACGAATCTAACAATATTGATTGGCTTTGTTGAATGTTGATACCTTTTTGATCAAAGTAGATATACTTTGACTACACATAAAACTTATATGTAAACTAGAAAGGATAGGAGGGAGTATATTGTATGTTCAAAAATGAAACGAACATTGAATACCCTTTATATATGATTTGCGGATGCTATGATCACCGGTTCAAAATTTTGAATCCGCCTTAGGTATCACGTGCCCCCACTTGTTCCCTCTCGATTTCATCTCGGGGACCGGAGATCTATTGAAAGAGGACTAGGGTGGGTACATGCGAATGATACTCGGCGGAATGTTCAAATGAGGCATGCGGGAGGATGGATTCGACTGGAGGGCGACATGATCGATGGAGAAGAGGGTTGGAGAGGAATGAGAAATAAGCAAACGCCACATGATTATACTTGAATGGCTCAAATAAGCAATAAGTTGTCTCGCTTGGCCTACATACTGAAAGGCCTAATGCGCAACACGGAGCACTGACGCTCGAATATGGCCGGGAAAATAGGGAAATAGACATGTAGGTCACACCCGTCGGGACGACGTAGCGCAGACTAGTCCAGTGGAGGAGCTGGCCCACGACCTCCTCACCACCGACAAACGTTCATGTGGGTCGTTGGGGCCAACAACGGGGCGTAGCTCCAGCACTGCCTCTGGACACGGCGACCGCGGTGAGCGACACACTCATATCGTCGCTAGACACGGTCAGTTTCAGTTTGCCAAGGGTGGCGTTAGTGCTGTGGCACGACCAACGGTATGTTTGGTTTGTGCCCAAGGTTGCCCCATCAAAGCATTGGGTAGCCAAAATTTTGGTTGAGGTATTGATTGCCCATGATTTGGCCGACATTGGCAAGAAAAATAAACTTGAGTTGGCTAGAGTTCATTGGCATGCCAAAGAAATGGCAACCGAACAAACAAAAACTAATCTTTGGGTCATGACCAAAATTTTGGTTGAGGTATTGGTTGCCCATGATTTGGCCGACATTGGCAAGAAAAATGAACTAGAGTTGGCTAGAGTTCATTGGCATGCCAAAAAAATGGCAACCATCCAAACAAAGACCAATCTTTTGGTCATGACCAAAATTTTGGCAAGGTGCACTTTGGCCACAATCTAAACACACCCCAACACCCGGCTCATCGAGGATGCACGGGGCGCCGCGACACGTCCGCGGAGTGGTGTAGCGCGGCCAACTGCATCCTCTGGACCTGAGACCATGCCGGGTCGTCTTGCTTTTCCAATGACATGCGGGGATCGCATGTGAGCAAAGGGCATCTCCAACATTTCCACGACCGCAGCTGACTACCCTGGCACACCAAAACCCTCGTCCCTCGCACCGTCGCGCGGTGCGTTCCTAGCCGGTGCCAGCTGCCCGCATTCATGCCATCCGTTCGTATGTCGTCATTAAGAGGCTCGGTGCCAGCGGAACCAACTCCGGCGACTTCATGACGCACCCGGACACTTGGCCTCACCGGAATGCGCTACTTAAAGCGGCAACGCCCAGCTAACCTCCACACCATAGCGCATCATCCTCCTACCTGGAACCACATCCGCCATGACCGCAAGCGCGAACGCTCTGCGGGAGAGCTTGTCTTCGGAGATGGAGCTCGATGTCGCCGTCCTCGCTCAAGTCGCCGCACAAGCGGTGGCCACGCTAGCGGCTGACGACGGGAGCACCATCAGCCATGCGTCCTACTTGCCGCCGTCCAACGTCCGGCACCGTCGAGGTCAGGGACTCCTCCGAGGATGAGTAGGGAATGGGAGGCGGCAGGGCATGGTGTGCCAACTGGCCGGTCCGTCTCCCGTGTTCTACTTTTCCTCACCGGAGACCGCACCTTCACTTCACGGGTCTTGAACCCCGCCCCCGTACATGGAGATCACAGATGGAGGACGTCGGTCGCTGCCGTAGAATAGGTTTAGGGTCGGGTTTCTTTTATTTTTTTGTCCTATAAAAGTTCAAAATGTAATGAAAATCTGTCGTGTTTGCATTAATCTTGGCCATTGTATATGAACTTTCACAAGAATATACATATTGTAGGAGTACTAGCAAGATGCCCGTGCGTTGCACGGAAGATCAAGATCTTGTGGGAGAAAAGGATGAACGAGGGAAAGCCTTATCTGCAAATGTGGAGAGAAGTGCAGGTAAATTGTCATAGTTTCCTTCCTATCCATTAGATATAGATCGGACGGCCTATATTGCAGGATCAGATACATCTTTCTACATCTACGGGAACCTACGAAAGGGTTAACGTAAATTGCCTCTCTCTCTCTTCCCCTGATTTTCATGGTGGCGGGCCCCTCCCTCCCTCCAATCTACAATCAACAGCTCACACGTTTCACATTGCGTTAATTACGTAACTGGGATTACATAGGTGTAGCATTACTCGTCCTAAAAAACCCAACTAAGCCAACCTCCCAGCATATTGCGCGGGAAAAGAACCGGCCACGCCGTTTTAGTCGGGATTACCGGATTACTATAGTAGTAGTATTGATGGATCGCCCGAAGCAACATATTTTTTTTGAGGGGGCGAAGCACCTAGTTTAAAAGGAAAAAATGCGGTACACGCATAGCACTCCTGTCGCGGTCGCATTGCACCCTACACATGTCCGGTCCTGCACACGGCTCATGCAAACGGAACGCGCTTCGGCTTGCCTCTTCACTGACATGTGGGACTGCACTTGGAGAAACCGACCATGCGCCAAACTCCCCCACCCACCGCGCGAAAATCCTCCCCCCCACACCCAAAATTCCCCCCAAATCGGTTTCAACCGCCCTTCGGCCAACAAGCCAATAATATTCCCCAAACCCCCCTCCCCCCTGTCCCCCTCCACTCCATTCGCTCCGCAAAAGACAACCTCCCCGCCGTGCCGATACGTCGGCGCCGCGGTTCTGCAGCACTCTCGCTCCCACAGTACGCTCTCATAGACTGCCGTCCTCTAGCCGCGCCGCCACCTCTGGCTACGTTCTTGTGGAGGCGCACGGAGGTCAGCGCCGCCACCGGTGGCGACGTTCATGTGGAGACGCACGGCAGTCAGCTTCTCCCACGGTACACACATTCTAGACTGGGGCCCCGTTCATGTCAGTGTAGCGCTGAATGTTAGCTGATAGACGCTGTTAATCTCACTGTTTGCCGAAGTAGTTTACTGTCAATATGCTCTGCTTAAGAAGCTTCCTTGCCCTGTTCTACACTCAATTTTCTTACCTGAGATGGCATGCCAAAGCTGATTAGTTGCTAAAATATCCTACCATATATTTATTGTGACGTAGGTTGCCATGGTCTAGTAGCCAATTTGTTAGCTGAAATAGCTCTACACCGTTTTATACTCGATCTTTGTTGCTGCAATGGCCTTCGATAGTTCGATGGCTGTGTGCTCGGCCTCATTGACTGCTAAAATAGCCTGCCATAATTTGGCACTCAAATCTGTTTGCTGAATTAGCTTTACATATATTTCATTAGTTAGATCTGCTCGTCCAAATATCTTGCCATAGCTTTAGACATTGACCTAGGTATTTTTTTGGACTTCATAAAAAAGAATATATGTTTTTCCTATAATATCTAGTAGAAGAACTAATTTGTATGTCTAACAGATGGACATGACTTGGATATCTTCTACTCGAAGATTCTCCGCTGCATATGTCGAGGGGGTTGAAAACTTCATGAACTTTATCAGAGCTGAGTACGGTGGTCCGAAATCAGATGTGCTCTGCCCGTGTAGCAGTTGTATGAATTCAGTTACAAGACCCCAGTCAACTGTGCAAAATAATCTACACTTGTATGGGATGTCGGTCATATACTAGGTGGGTTCATCATGGTGAAGCTGTGAACGTCAATGTTATTGACTACGTGGAAGCAGCAGATCACCATCTTGATCTGCCTGATGCTCAGGTGGAAGAGGAGGAGGAGGTGGTGGTGGCGGAGCCAGTGAGTTTGTCCAAAATTGAAACAATGCTACGAAATGCTCGTGCATTCCGTGAACTTTCACTTGTAGAAGAAAACGGTGGGCCCGCACGTTGGAACAATGCAACGTTGCTGTCACCCCAGGAAATAAGCTGTCAGTATTCTCAGCTATGTCACCTTTCTTTAGGTGAAGACATCTGAGCGGATGACCAACAAATCATTCGATGCGATGTTGGCTGCTTTCAGCGAATCTTTCCCAGATGCGTCTGAGCTGCCACACACCTACAGTAAAATGAAGAATTTCCTTCGTGTAGTTGGAATTGGATATGATATGATCCATGTTTCTAAGAATAATTGTGTTCTATTCCGGAAGGATTATGCCAACTTAAGTGAATGCCCGAAATGCAAATCATCAAGATGGAAAGATGGCGATGCTGTGAAGAGGATTCCTCATAATCGTGACGCCCCAAGACCGGAGCTTCAGATGCATTCCATGTTTCCGAGTGTTGTCGGGTGTTTTGTTTTGGTTCGTTGCATCATGTGCTTTGCATCATGTCATCATGCCATCATTTTCTCAAATCCATCTAAAAACTCAACTAAATAAATGGCATGGATCTGTGATCCATTTAAATCGAGGGAACTCACATGGTGATGTCTCTTTATAACATATATCCTCCCACTATGATTAGGGAGCTATAAGTAATATTCCATTCTTTTGGAATCAACCAAAACATACTTGCATTTTTATCTCTTGCCACCTAATCCCTCTTTTCTAGTCGAAACCCAATCACTAGCTTCTTTCCTTCGATTTTGACCCATTCGTTTCTAGTGACATTTTTCTGTCACATAAAAATGTTCTTTCTTTCCCTATTAATCATAAACCATGCCTACACCCTCCCGGTCAATTTGCAACTCATTTGGGTTTGATTTGGTTCGGTTCAAAAATGACTCAAGTTTGAAGTTAATTCAAACTTGGTTTATTTTTCTACCTCTAAAAATGGCCAAAGAAATTTATTCAAATAGTGCATATCTCCAGGAGCTCATTTTAATTCTCATCCTTGCTTCTACCTTCTCCATGCTCTCTGTTTTTTTCTGTATCTATTTCCTGTCTGAAGGAATTGAGAAAAAGGGCAGCAGCAGCTCAGCAGCAAAGAGCAGGCCCAGTCGCGCGCAGCCTTCTAAGGCCAATCCAGTGCCGGCCCATCTAAACCCTCCGACCCTAGCACCCCTGGCCCGATCCCCTCCTCCCTCGCATCTTCCCTCGCGCCGCCAGAGTCCTCTCGCCCGAACCCATCTTCTCGATCCCCAGGGCCGCCCCCACTTCGCTCGTTCATCTCCTCCCTTGACCTCTCCCTCGTCCCTTGCGCCGCCTTCCCCATCGTCTCGCAGCCTCCCGCGCGCCTCCCTCAGCAGAGCAGGAGCACCGGCGCTCGCCGTCCTCCACGACCAGCCGCGCCCCGCCATGGCCGCGCCCCCTGCCGGCCTCTCCTTCCTCGCCGACCCTGTGTCACCTCGTACACATCGCCCTTGCTCCTCCACGCACCAGCGACCAGCCACCTGCGCGCCCGACGCCGCCCCGCCTCCAAGTTCGCGTCGCCCAACCGGACCATCTCCGCCTTTGCCTCCTGCTACCGGAGCGCCACCGTACGTCGCCGCTGCGCCGTTGCACGGAGCCACCAGCAGCCTCCCGCCTCGCCTGCCTCCTGTGTCCATCGCCATGGTGGCCTCAACCTCCATGGACGGGGTTGTCCCCAGCAGCAGACTGTCTCCCTCACCTCCTACACCGTCTTCCCTCGCACCGGCCGCTACCTTGCCTCCGACCGGATCCGTCTTCACTGCCGTCCCGGAGCGCTTTGCCCATGATCCCCTGCTCTGGCAAGCCCCTGCTGCTGCCTCCATCGAAGGCTGCCAAGGTCATCTGCTTGGCCCCGATGACTTTTGACTCATGTGCACGCCCCGCGTCATGCACCTCACTTGTTGTTGCTGTTGACATCAAGCTCGACCCCGAACAGGGAATAACGCTAAGTACCAGGTCAACGAGGACCGCCCAGTTTGTCTTCTGCCGTCTCCGGAATCGCCAAGTCCCTCGACGACAAGTTCTTCTCCGAACGTGTACGACTATAGCCGGTGTGCATTTTTCTCAAGTCCGACTACGACAAACGACTACACTATGAGACGCCAAGTACCACTACACCCAGAGACCTCGAACCCGTCAAGTTCGACAACGATTGTGTACAACTACCGACGACGTGCATGTTGCCAAGTACTCTCTCCGGATCGCCATGTCTGGCTACCGATGACATATACCACTACCATCACCGAGATCACTAGAACCTCTACTTCCCCTTCAAAACGTGTACCACTACCGCCGTCCGAACGTCTACAGAACATGTACCCTTGACCCTCGAAGTCCCGTGGATGTCAAGTTCCTTGTTTTGACCCCGAACACCTATGGAGTGTGAACATCTACGAAGCGAGAGTGACTACTTCCACTACCGCCGTCGCAAGAACGCCTACTTCCCTCTACGAACTTGATCTGGTCCGATAAGGCACGCTTCGAAAGGTATAACCATCGACACGACCGTCCATGGACCGAATGCATGTTATGTGATACGAGATGAACCCCCTGTTTGCAGCGTGCCCGTTTGTTACATGCACGACCCTCGGTTGCCATGCCGCCGACACATGGGACACTCGGTATCCGGGAGCGCCCCACCATCTTTTGCACGCTCTCGCCACACTTCTCTTTTGCATCGGTATCTCAATTTAGTTACCGGGAACCGGAATGTTTCCGTGGCACCGTTTCGTTATCGTCGCCGTGGCACCCTTTTTGTTTCTGCCACGATGACAAATGCTTCATAATATGCTCATGTCAACATTTTTCTTAAACTTGCATAAAACTTGTTCATGTCATCCGCATCATGGTAACAACAATTAAAATGTTTAAAATTGTTGTTTGCTTTAAATTACTAATGCATATGGGGATTTACCGGGTTTGTTGTTTATTATATCCGGCCCCATTTAAATTGTTTAGATGGTATAATTTTGTTATGTTTCACCTCTTGACATGCTTAACAACATTTTATATTGGTGAGTTCATAACCGGGAGAGAACTAAATAATTGTCGTGGTGTTTCGTCAATATGCAACGGAGTTGCATATTGAGCTCCACTTAATTTGTAGTATTGCTTGTGCACTTTACCATGCCATGCGTATTTAAAACCGGACATGCATCATACTTGGTTGTGCATCATGCCATGTTATGTGTTGGTTGCTTACTATGTTGTTTGCTTCTTTCCGGTGTTGCTTCTTCGCGTTAGTTCCGATAACGTCGCGTTTGTGAGGATTCGTTCGACTACGTCCGTTTGTCTTCTTCATGGACTCGTTCTTCTTCCTTGCAGGATTTCAGGCAAGATGACCATACCCTCGAAATCACTTCTATCTTTTCTTGCTAGTTGCTCGCTCTTTTTCTATGCCTATGCCGCGATACCTACCACTTGCTTATCATGCCTCCCATATTGTTAAGCCAAGCCTCTAACCCACCTTGTCCTAGAAAACCGTTGTTTGGCTATGTTACCGCTTTGCTCAGCCCCTCTTATAGCGTTGTTAGTTGCAGGTGAAGATTGGAGTTTGTTCCATGTTGGAACATGGATATTTTGTTGGGATATCACAATATCTCTTATTTAATTAATGCATCTATATACTTGGTAAAGAGTGGAAGGCTCGACCTTATGCCTGGTGTTTTGTTCCACTCTTGCCGCCCTAGTTTCCGTCATATCGGTGTTATGTTCCCGGATTTTGCGTTCCTTACACGGTTGGGTTATAATGGGAATCCCTTGACAGTTCGCCTTGAATAAAACTCCTCCAACAAGGCCCAACATTGGTTTTACCATTTGCCACCTAGCCTTTTCTTTCCCTTGGGTAGGCCTGCCCAAGGGTCATCTTTATTAAACCCCCGGGCTAGTGCTCCTCTGAGTGTTGGTCCAACCTGTCAGCTGCCGGTGGCCACCAGGGGCAACTCTGGGCTGGCCTACCGGAACCTTGGACAATCCGGCGTGCCCTGAGAATGAGATATGTGCAGCTCCTATCGGGATTTGTCGGCACATTCGGGTGGCTTTGCTGGATTTGTTTTACCATTGTCGAGGATGTCTTGTAACCGGGATGCCGAGTCTGATCGGATCATGTTGGGAGAAGGAATATCCTTCGTTGACCGTGAGAGCTTGTGATGGGCTAAGTTGGGACTCCCCTACAGGGATTGAACTTTCGAAAGCCATGCCCTCGGTTATGGGCAGATGGGAATTTGTTAATGTCCGGTTATAGAAAACCTAAAGTTGATCTTAATTAGAATGCATCAACCGCGTGTGTAACCGTGATGGTCTCTTCTCGGCGGAGTCCGGGAAGTGAACACGGTGTTGCAGTTATGCTTGACGTAGGTTGTTCTAGGATCACTTCTTGATCATAGATTTCTCGGACATGCTTTGCTTTCTCTTCTCGCTCTCTTTTGCGTATGTTTAGCCACCATATATGCTAGTCGCTTGTTGCAGCTCCACCTCATACCTTTTACCTACCCATAAGCTTAAATAGTCTTGATCGCGAGGGTGTGAGATTGCTGAGTACCCGTGACTCACAGATACTTCCGCAACCAGCTTGCAGGGTCGATGATATCGTGCAGGTGACACAACCAAGCTCAAGGAGGAGCTCGATGAAGATTGTGTTCGTTATGATGTTCCGTGTTTCAGTTGATCAGTAGTGGAGCCTAGTTGGGACGATCGGGGATCTGTGTAGCTTTTGGGGTAGTCTTCTTTTATTTTGGTTTCGTAGTCGGACCTTGTGTGTATCTGGATGATGTAATGCTTTATTCATGTAATTGTGTGAAGTGGCGATTGTAAGCCAACTATGTATCTCTTATTCCCTCATTGTATTACATGGGTTGTTTGCGAAGATCACCTCACTTGCGACATTGCTTTCAATGCGGTTATGCCTCTAAGTCGTGCTTCGACACGTGGGAGATATAGCCGCATCGAGGGCTTTACAATAATGTTCTGAGACATTTTCCAATTACACCAAGATTGCAGAGGTTGTTTCATGATGCTGAAATAAGAGATGATGTACTATGGCATTCTAGGAACCAGGAGTACAGAGATCAGAATGTAATGAGCCATCCATCTCATGGTAGTGAGTGGAAAAGCTTCAATGATAAACACAAAGAGTTTGCTGCTGACCCGAGAAACATTACACTTGGCTTAGCTTCAGATGGATTTAACCCATTTGGCCACCAGAGCGCCACATATAGCATGTGGCCAGTGCTTGTTATCCCTTACAACATGCCTCCAATGTATGCACCGAAGAATCAAACTACATGATGGCCTTGCTCATCCCAGGTCCAAAAAGTCCTGGAAAGGATTTTGATTTGTTCATGGAGCCTCTTGTGGAGGAACTTCAACAGCTATGGAAGGGTGTTCTCACCCGAGACCTATATAGCAGCCCACCAGCTGATTTCTTTCTGCGTGCTGTTATAATTTGGTGCATCCATGATTATCCAGGTTTGGGCACTATGTCAGGGCGAACGACACATGGTTACAATGCATGTGTTCGCTGTGACAGGAATCCGTTGTCATACGCAATACTTAGCAAGATATGTTACATTGGACACCGCCGTTTCCTTGCCAAGGACAAGCCGCATCCTAGAAAATACCAAAGACATGTGTTCAATGCAAAGCATGAAAACCGTGATGCGCCAAAGAGGCTCACCGCCAATGAGTTGCAAGTGGAATTAGAGAAGGTCAGGCATATTACACCAGGAAACCATCCTGGTAATGGTAGCGGGAAAAGGAAGCGTGGCAGGGTAGAAGAGAGATTATTGTTTACCCGCAGGTCCACTTTGTAGGACTTGAAGTATTGGAAAGATTTGGATCTAAGGCATAATCTTGATGTGATGCACATCGAGAAAAATATATGTGACAGCATTATCGGCACACTTCTTAATATTAAAGGCAAGACAAAAGATACCTTAAAATCTAGGATTGATTTGACACACCTGGGTATCAGAAAGGATTTGCAGGTGCAAGATGAAGGTAAACCACGGGATATGGCACCAGCTGTGTATGTCTTGGACAAGGTAAAAAGAAAAGAATTCTGCGAGGTCCTGTCACGTGTGAGATTCCCACATGGATTTGCTTCCAACCCTAAAAGGAGAGTCAGTGAAGATGGAAACAAGGTACAAGGGTTGAAAACTCATGACTGCCACATCCTACTTCAAACGGTTTTACCTGTTATCCTTAGAGGATTGGGCCGCCCTGACTTATACAGAGCAGTTGCAGAGTTGGGACAATTCTTCAGGCAACTCTATAGTAGTAATATCAGGATAGATGCTTTGGAGCATCTTAGAGACAATATACCAACTATCCTATGCGACCTTGAGAAGATATATCTTCCAGCCTTCTTTGATGTGATGGTGCATTTGGCTGTTCATCTACCTGATGAGACACTACTTAGAGGTCCAGTACAGTATGGCTGGATGTACCCTATTGAAAGGCGGCTAGGCACTTTCAAGTGCTATGTTAGGAATAGAGCTAGACCCGAGGGTTCCATTGCAGAGGCCTACATTGCTACAAAATCATTGACATTCTGCTCAAAATACATTGAAACAGATGATCAGCTTAGCAAAGAGGTGGGTGAAGACAATCCCGGGCTCAATGTTTTCGATTATTCTGTTCAAGTTACAGGGAAGAGTCGACAAGAGGACAAACCTAAAGATTTGGACAAAATGGTTTGGTATGTGTTGAATAACTGTCCTGAGATACTACCTTATATCAAGTAAGTGCAGTACTGCAGCTTATACATCGTAATCTACTAAACTTGCAGCACATTCTTATATACTTAGATGTTTGACGCGATCACTATGTTGTGCAGCATCAACAAAGAGGAGTTACTGCCGCAAAATCCAAGAAACATTGACAAACTGGTTATGGCAGGATTTGCGAAATGGTTCAAGAACCATGTAAGCTTTTGAAGTGCACTGTCAGTTTTTTTAATATATTGAGTACATAACATGATCAGATTGTCTATTTTCTAACCATAGGTTAAGAAGATGCGGGAGGATGGGCAGGCAGTTGAAGATGTTGGAGATGTGCGCTACAACACTCTTGCACGAGACGAAGGCAGGAAGACACAAAACAGTGCCATCATGAGCACGGATACGTATGACAAAGAGACAACTAAAATGTATGCTAACATAACAGACATTATTCAGTTGCAGTATGTCTCCAGTTTCGAGGATCATCGGTGTGTGGTTCTGTTGTGCTGTCATTGGTATAACCTGTTTTCTAGGATCACAAAACCCAGAGCTGATGATGATTTCAAATCCATCAATGTCAAGGCGGCGTACCAGACCAACGAGCCTTTTATTTTGGCAAATCAAGCAACACAGATATTTTTCTTGGAAGACACATTTGCACGTAGCGATGACTGGAGAGTATTGCAAAGGTTTGAGCAGAGGAATTCGTTTAATGAAGTTGCACAACAAGATGATGCTTACATTGCTCCTGATGTACAAGATAACACAGATGTTCCTAATATCTTTGAGAACCATCACATCAATGACGCCGGCGAAAAGATTGCCTGTCGTGCTGTGGACATACAAGAGTTGATCAAGAAGAAGCCAACGTTCAGGACGTTGAGGAAGAAGAAGAAGATGACACCGTGGGGAATTACGATTCAGACTGATACACATGGCGAAGATGTTGACGATGCTGCTCCGGATGATGATTACATTGCTTTTGTCGTATTTGCCTGTCAGAAGACATTTTTTATCTACTATGTGAAATTGTGTTTGCTATGACAACTGAAACCTGATGAACATGTTGTTTAGTATTTTGCAGTGAGAACATCACTTGGTATGTATGATGATTTGTGTTTGGTGATTGTATGACAACTAAAACATGATGACATTGTTGTTTAGTTGTACTCATATTTGGCTGTGAAACTTGAATTTGATGACATAGTTTGCTGTTGGACCGCAATTTGCTCGACGTCTTCGAATGAGAACAAAGCTGACCCGACAGGGCCTCTGCTATTTATTTATTTATATGAGAAAAAGGGGATACTCCCTGATTTCCATTAATAGAAATCATTAGATGTTCACAACACCATGCCCAGCCTACTACACAGGTTTCATTCATTACTAGTTTCAGTAAAGTGCTCAAGTCGTAACCACTGAATACATCACGAGTGCTACATACACTCCAAATAAAGAGACAATCATAATACAGAGCACATCGATTTTGCCCATTATCTTCACAAGCTCTTTCATCTCCTCATTGCTGTCAAGGCCGTTCAGCAGCTGTTGCTTGGCCATGATCAGAGGAACTGCATCTTTAAGCTTCTGCTCTGCATCTTCCTCTTCTGCCGTTCCTTCAGTTACTTGTCCAACACCCCAACCTGCTAGTATTGGGATTCCTCGGCTAACCAAATAATCAGCGTAGTTGCATTCTCCCACATCAGCAACTTCCCAGAAATACAAATCACACGGATCTTCCCTTTTCTGCACGAAACAAATTGGTAGATCATCAACCAAAGTATTAAAAAAATCAGCAACTGAAAGCAGCAGAACTACACTTAAACATATTATTACCCCATGATTCTGGCATTTGTAGAAGACTCGGCCAGGGTTGCGGATTGTGGTTGAGACGGGACGGATGACCCTGCGTGATTTGCAGCAGTGGCACCACACCAACGACTGCGGGTTGCGATGAGCAATCGGCTGCAGTGCGCGTGCCGGCGAGGGTGTGATGAGACCCATAGGCGATGGTACGGGTTGCGACTTGGCGCATATTTGGTTGTTGCCTGCTGAAGAGAAGGTGGACGAGCAGCCAGCGGACATGGTTGCTACGACCAGAGCTTCTGATGCTAGGCAGAGTAAGTAGAGAAAAGGAGAAGCGAACGTTGGATATGTCAGTTTCATTACTTGCAGAGTAGCATAGCATCATATATAGTCATAGTCCAGGTTTGGATTCGAACCAGCTACAGGAGCACGTCTTTCTTTTTTCTAAAACTCAGCAATGTTTCATTACTGGTACACTAGCTTGTTATGTACGCCTTCCCAAGTCTTTGATTTTCTTTCCCTTTTTTTGTGAGGAAGGAAGGAGGACAAAATTGGAGTTCCTGGGACTCAAACCCAAGACCTCTCGGTTGAAAACCAAGGGTGCTAGTCACTTATGTGGCGAACGTTCCCTGTGAGGAGGACGGCAGACGAACGCATTTTCCTCGCAGTTTTCTTCCTATATATAAAAAAGTATGCTACTTGGTGTTCGCTTAGTCAACAAAACGATTGTGCCAACCTTGACCGTTGGATTGACATTCAACGTCTGTCGTGTTTCTTCAGTCTCTTCTTCCTCGAGCCGCCAAAGCCAAACCAGCGCCGGTGGGACCGCCTGCTCCTGCCTCCCACGGCTAGCTGTGATCTGCCCCGGCTCCTGTTAGTTCCCGTCCGAGGCCTCACCATCGTCCTCCGCCTTGGTTCGCTTGCCGCGGCGCCGCCCTCCGGTGTTGTCAACATGGTCAACAACCGAGAGGAATAAGGAGATGACTTTACATGGTGATGATGACAATAGGGACCCAGCAGTGCGCGCAGTAATTTTGTTTTTTCGAGACGGAGAAGGGTATCAACTGGGTTGTGCGGGACCCGTGGCCTGTCTAGCCCAGGATTTTATTTCATATGTTTAGCACATGGCCAGCCCAGTTTGTTTTTTTCCTTTCTAAAAATTGCTAGCCAGCTATTTTGTTTTTTATAGAATAACCAACGTAGGCCTACTTGCTTTTCTACACCCTACTGGGCCGGAAATCTTTCAAGACGAGGAGGGATGCATTTTGCCCAGAAAATGGGCTATAAGTAATAAGAAATGGGCTATAAGTAATAATAAATGGGCTGTAAAATGAAAAAATACAACAAACAGACAATTAGTTCCAAAATACTATTTTCTTTCAGATTTTATATTTTAAATTTCATTGTCTTTGTGCGGGTAAAATTTCATTGAATTTAAATTAAGGTATATTTAGATTTAAAATTAATTTGAATCTGGCTAGAAATTTCGGGCTGTATGTTGTTTGGGGCAGATTTGGAGGCTGACTTGTGGGTCTACTAGGTTGACGTGTACTTTGGCTTTGTCAACTTAGTCCACAAACGATTCTAGCAGAAGTGACCGTTGGATGTTAATCCAACGGTCGTGCTGCTTCTTCAATATCTGATCTTCTTGCTCCAGCCGCCCAAACCAGCTCCGGTGGGACTGCCTGCTCCCACCTCCCGTGGTCGGCTGTGCTGCCGCACAGGCCGCACCGCCCCACCCTACTTCATTGCTGGCCAGGCCATTCCTCTACTCACCCACACCTCCTATTATTTTCCGGCGATGGCAGCCGGACCAGTAAACCCTCGTACTCCCCACCGCGTGGGCAACCATTGCCGAGTCTTCCCCGGCTCCGTGTCGTTCCCTTCCTAGGTGCATGGTGGATCTCGAAGCGCTCAAGACCATAGAGATGCCGGGGTAGCTGATCCGCGGGCACCTATGGGACCGGCGGACCGGGTCCCTTTCGGTTCGGTGGGGGCGGAGGTCGCGCAAAGAGCAGATCGAGGCGGAGCACGCGAGCGATTTACCCAGGTTCGGGCCGCACGGATGCGTAAAACCCTACTCCTGCTTTGTGGTTTGGTATTGATTTCTAGCTCGGGAGCGCGGAGTGCTACAGTACACACCGGCGGCTAGCAAGACCGAGCGTGAGTGGATGAACTGGCTCTCTCCCCCACGTTGCACTCGGGCCTCCTTTTATATGCTCAAGGGGTTACCGACATAGCAACGAGGGGCAAAAATGTAAAAGTGGTGGTTGGTACAGCTACCTGTACAGTGCTATCATACCTAACCCTGGCGGCAGGGGACAAGGGCATTAATTGCCCGTCTGTGTCGCCTAAACAGTACCGAAATGGACCGCTAGGGACGCCACCGTTTGCCACGATGGTTACCTTGTCAGCGCCTGCTTGCCACGATGGTTATCTTGTCAGCGCCTGCTTGCCACCGCGCACCCCTAGCTGCACGGCCTCTCTGCCACGTGTGCTTGAGAGGGTCCCAGAGCGACACGTTGGCAGGTGTGCTGGAGCGCGGGCACGAAGTGGGGGTTTCCCGCGGCAAGCTCCTTGCCGCGGTCGTCGCCTTGTCGTATTCGGGAGCTTGTCGCTCACCGGGCCTTGCCGGGACGCACGACGCGTCGCGGCAAGCTTTCTTGGTATGCCTTGAGTGGCCTTCCCGGCAAGCTCCTCTTGCCGGGGCCTTGGTTTGAGTACTTTGTTCTTGAATGGTCTTCAAAGTAGCCGCGGAGGGTCCTGGCGGCCACCGCGGCAAGCCTTGCTGCGGGATGCTGCGACAGCCCGTGCACAAGTTCGGGGTACTAGGGTACCCCTACTCTAGTACACCGACAGGAGCCCCCGGGCCTGGGCCAGACACGGGGCCGAGCGCTGTTGGGCCAGGCCCAAAACAGTGCACGGGCACGCGCGGCCTAGGTCATGCCGCATATCTCTCTGCTTCCACCGCGCACGCCCCGAACGGCATGCGTTGAACGCGGCGTCTTGGGCGAGATCATGGGTGGTTATTTTATTCGGAAATGCGGAACGTCCGCCCCCTCCCCCTTTATAAGCAGAGGAAATGGGGGCAGTTCGCACATTCGTCCGTTGCTGTTCCCAATCTTAGAAATCTCCGCCGCTCCCTCGCCTTCCCAAAGCAGAGAGAGAGAGCAGCGCCCCGCCCCCCCATCGCCACCAGCATCACCAACGCCGTCGGCTTCCTCCACTGCTTCCGCCATGGCCCCGAAAGCCGACAAGGGGAAAGCCTTGAAGTCGACCGAGGCGCAGCGGCTCGTGGCGCTGCGGAAGGAGCGGCCAGTTTTCCCCCCAAGCTCGCCGCGAAGGAGCTGAAGGAGAAGTACTACCTCTTCTGGTCGGCGGAGACGCGCGCGCATCCGCGCACGAAGGTACTCCCCGCCATTGCTTGGAAGACGGCCCCGAACGGGTACCCCTTCTTCGCTCTGTTCTTCTACTGCGGGCTCTGCCCGCCCTTCTCTGATTTCTTCTGCGACATCATGAACACGTACGGGTTCCATCTCCTTGACTTCACTCGCAATGCCGTCCTGACGATGGCAGTTTTCGCACACCTTTGCGAAAACTTTGTCGGAGTCCTTCCCAACCTAGCTCTCTTCCGCCACTTTTTCATACCCCGAGTAGAGAGAGGAGAGCCTCTATCCGGCGGGATTGCCTGGATCTCAAGGTCCGGCAAGAAAGAGACCTACCTGGATGGAGAGTTCCGCAGCAAGTGGGAGGAGTGGAGAGCGGATTGGTGCTGGATTGACGAAGAGGATCCGCAGCCATTCACCTCCCAGCGCAAAGCCCCAGTAGCACGCGGCGGCGATTGGAGCGACATGGCTCCGAAGGACGCCAGGCTGAAGATTGCCGTCACCAGGATCCCGCGCCTGAGGTTTGCCGGGCTTACTGTTGGTGCTGTTGGCGCAGACTTCCTTCGCCGCTGCATCGCCCCCCTGCAGGAACGGGGGAGGCCCACATGGGAGTTCAAGAACGCGGCAGACATCATGAGGCTGCGGCCAGGCCTCAATTACAACTTCACAGTCCTGGAGCTCGACGCGATGCTGCAGGAGCTGTTCAGATATGACCCCCAGCGTCCCGAGGAGTTCAGGTTGCCGGGGGGCGTCGTGCCTTTGTGCAACAATTCTGAGCTCGACCGCATCCGGGCAATGATGCCGGAGTGCGACTCGCACGGGATTGTGCCAACTTGGCACGAGCCTGCAGACGAGGTCGTGCAGCAATTCTTCGATGACTTGGTGGAAGTGCCAATCCGCCTCGACGAGAAGGATGGCCTCACCCGCGACACCACGGATGCGGAGTTGGCGCTCATCGCCACCAGGATGGAGGAGGCAGCGGCAGCCGCAGCCGCGGGCGAGTTTGGGTTCACTGCGGAGGAGGCCGATGCAGCAGAAGCGGCAAGCCGTGCCGAGCGAGGGGAGCCTGCCGGCAAGAAGGGGCTTGCCGGGCAAGACGCCGAGCCGAGCGAGCCCGCCAGGGACACGAGCGGCTCGTTGCAAATCGACTCTTCTTCCACCTCGTCTTCAGACAGCCCACCAGAAGTAGAGCCCCCAGCCCCACCAAGAAGGCGCCTCCCCAAGGTGGGCGATGTGGCGGAGCGGCAAGCGGGCCAACAGTCGCCACGCCGCGTGACTCGCTCGACCACGGCAAACACCGTTGCCGCGGGAGCGCCTCATGCTACGACGGCAACCGGAGCGGAGTCTAGCCGGACCACCGCTTCAGCCCCTGCCGCTACTCACGCAGCGCCAACAGCCGGAGCGGGGTCGTCTCAGACCGCCGCCGCCGCTCCCGGCAAGCGGCCAAGGGAAGCTTCTCCTCTGTCTCCTCGCGCCGGGCGCGCGCCGGGCTTCGACTTCTCCGCGTTAAGCTCCGACGAGGAAGAAGAGGAAGAGTAAGCTTCTCTTGTTGTACTTGCACTTCTTCAAATCTTGCTGTTTATCTTCTATCTCATTTGCTTTTCCCTGAATCTGTCCCTCGTTAGGACTCTGGCCCAGAGAGCGGCAAAGAGAGCCAAGGCCCCGGTGATCGTTGTCGAGGGTGAGCCCGCTGCGACAGCAGGTGGCGCGCCTGAGACAAGCTTGCCGGACCTGGCGACTTTCCTCCATTGCAGCCCCCAGCGTAAGTGTGTGGATTATTTTCCGCGGCGAGCCGCGCATGGGTACTTGTCTTTGCTGATATTTGCTTGTTGACTTGTATAGGAGCCGAGCAGCCCCACCGGGAGCTAAGGGAAAATCCCCCGTCAAGGGAGAATTCTCCGGCAAGGGAGGGCTCTCCGGCAAGGGAGAAGTCTCCGGCAAGAGAGGGTTCTCCGGCAAGGGAGGGCTCTCCGGCAAGGGACAGCGCCAGCGGCCCCCCGACGGCGGAGACCACAACTGCAGGACCCGGTGCAGGTACTCCTCTTGCTTCGAAACTTCCCTTGGGTTCTTCTCTTGATCTTCTTGAGTTTTTGCTGGATTCTTCTTGACTCTTCCCCCTTTTCCGGTCGTCAGATCCACCCGCTGCGGAGCAGATGGAAACCAAGGTCGCCGCTGACGGGGCAACCGGTGGTGGCGACGCCGCCGGCGCAGAGGCCGCCAGGGCTGACGCCGCAGCAACTGGCGAGGGGTCCGGCGATCGTACCGATGGCCCTGAGGCCGCAGGAGCGCCAGGCGCTACGCCGACCACCGATCCGTCCGCCGCTGCCGTAGCGCCAGGCTCCGGAGAGCCCCAGCCAGGCGTCTACCTGAAGGCCGGCGACGACGTCTTCATCAATCTTCCCTGGGCATCAAGCTCCAGAGCGTCGGTCGAGGGGGAGGTCTTCGACGGAGAAGTGCTCGCCTCCGCGGGGCTGAAGCTGGTCGACGCGCCAAGCAGCAGCAACAACGAGCCCGAAGAAGAGCGGCTGCTGCGCAAGTTGATGTCGCTCTACCGCACGCGACAAGCCAAGCTAGAGTCCTGCGAGGCGCTTGTTGTGAAGGCGGGAGCAGACATTGAGAAGCGCGCAGAAGAGTTCGGGGGTTTCCACCGGGAAGCCCTCCGATCCCTGGGGGAGGAGCGGGAGCGGCTCGTTAAAGCGCAGAAGGTCTTTCTCCTCGAGAAGGCCGAAGACGAAGAGCGCCAGCGACTTGCCGCTGTGAAGCAAGCCGCGGAGGAGGGCGAGCTGGCATAGCGGAAGGTCAATCTCGACGCCCACGAGGAGGAGCTTGCCTCGCGCGAGGAGAAGCTTGGTGGAGCCCTCAAGCAAGCGGAGGATGCTGCCGCCGCCGCTGAGGCCACCAAGGAGGAGTTGAAGACGAAGGTGGCGCGGTTAGACTCTTTCTTGCCGCGGAACTCTCCATCCAGGTAGGTCTCTTTCTTGCCGGACCTTGAGATCCAGGCAATCCCGCCGGATAGAGGCTCTCCTCTCTCTACTCGGGGTATGAAAAAGTGGCGGAAGAGAGCTACGTTGGGAAGGACTCCGACAAAGTTTTCGCAAAGGTGTGTGAAAACTGCCATCGTCAGGACGGCATTGGGAGTGATGTCAAGGAGATGGAACCCGTACGTGTTCATGATGTCGCAGAGAAGGGCGGGCAGAGCCCGCAGTAGAAGAACAGAGCGAAGAAGGGGTAGCCGTTCGGGGCCGTCTTCCAAGCAGTGGTGGGGAGTACCTTCGTGCGCGGATGCGCGTGCGTCTCCGCCGACCAGAAGAGGTAGTACTTCTCCTTCAGCTCCTTCGCGGCGAGCTTGGGGGGGAAAACTGCCCGCTCCTTCCGCAGCGCCGCGAGCCGCTGTGCCTCGGTCGACTTCACGGCTTTCCCCTTGTCGGCTTTCGGGGCCATGGCGGAAGCAGTGGAGGAAGCCGACGGCGTTGGTGATGCTGGCGGCGATGGGGGGGGGGGGGGGGGGGGGGGGGGGGGGGGGCGCTGCTCTCTCTCTCTCTGCTTTGGGAAGGCGAGGGAGCGGCGGAGATTTCTAAGATTGGGAACAGCAACGGACGAATGTGCGAACTGCCCCCATTTCCTCTGCTTATAAAGGGGGAGGGGGCGGACGTTCCGCATTTCTGAATAAAATAACAACCCATGATCTCGCCCACGACGCCGCATTCAGCGCGTGCCGTTCGGGGCGTGCGTGGTGGAAGCAGAGAGATATGCGGCATGACCTAGGCCGCGCGTGCCCGTGCACTGTTTTGGGCCTGGCCCAACAGCGCTCGGCACCGTGTCTGGCCCAGGCCGGGGGGCTCCTGTCGGTGTAATAGAGTAGGGGTACCCTAGTACCCCGAACTTGTGCACGGGCAGTCGCAGCATCCCGCGGCAAGGCTTGCCGCGGTGGCCGCCAGGACCCTCCGCGGCTACTTTGAAGACCATCTGGCGCAGAGATGCCGGGGATGGTCCTGGCGGCCACCGCGGCAAGCCTTGCCGCGGGATGCTGCGACTGCCCGTGCACAAGTTCGGGGTACTAGGGTACCCCTACTCTAGTACACCGACAGGAGCCCCCGGGCCTGGGCCAGACACGGTACCGAGCGCTGTTCGGCCAGGCCCAAAACAGTGCACGAGCACGCGCGGCCTAGGTCAGGCCGCATATCTCTCCGCTTCCACCGCGCACGCCCAGAACGGCACGCGTCAAACGCGGCGTCGTGGGTGACGTGGGCGGCGTGCGTGGGGCTCAGCCCCGTGGGCATGCGTCAAGCCATCATGAAGGGGACGGTTCGCGCCCTCCTACCTAAACAGAGGTAGGCGTGGGGGCGTGGTGCATTTACTGGACGGGGCCGGCGCGCGGTTTCCGAGGCACCCGCTCCCCGCGATCACGGGGTGGGGTGAGGCCGCCTAATTTGTCGCCTCAGCTCTGCATCCCCGCCACGCGGCTCCCATGCGCTTGGAGTCGTGGACGGTGGGAGTGGGAATCTGGGCCGTCGCGAGTAGAGGCAGCGGGTTGGCCCTGATTCCCTGCTCTCCCCGTGCCTTGATTCGCTGAGCAGGGCGGCCAAGCCCCCACCTCGCTCCTTTATAAAGAGCGGGAGGGGAGCGCAGAAACCCGCACTCTCTCATCTCCTCCTTTCTTCAGCTTCTGCTCCCCTTTCTCTCATTCGCCATGGAGAAAGGGAACCCTGGCCCTTCATCGGTGGCGGCGAGGGTCGCCGCCAGACAGCGCACCCCTCCCTCTCCCGTGCTCGTGCTGGAAGAGCCAGCCATAAGGGGGAGAGGGAGGGGGCGAGGTCGCGGAAGAGGTCGAGGACGAGGTCGAGGCGCTCGGGGAAGAGGCGGATGGGGCAGCGCGCCAGCTTCGCCTCCGCCGGCGGCTCCTCCCCCCACGGCGGTCCATATAGGGGACAACCCTTGCGAGTTCTTCGTCAGGCTGCGCCGGGCGCCTCGTCGTCGCCTCCGGCTTCCAGCTCCGTTTGCGAGCGCGATGGAGTTGGACCCGCCCGAGACACTGAGACTGCACATGAGGGGCTGTGGGATCAGCGGCACGCGAGTCCGCGTTGTATTCCCAGCCCCTAATGTGATGTATCTTGATCGAGGGTGGAAGACGTTCGCCCGTATCCACAGCCTGATGGAGGGTTTTACCCTCCATATTAAGTTGATGGAGGGCGATCTCCTCTCCGTCAAGATCAGCGGCACGCAAGAAAAGAAGAAATGAGCTCTCCATTTTAAGCTTGAGGCTGATCTGGATGAGCTCAAGGCCCTTGTCGCACCCATTGTGGACAAGGTGAGCGGGATCAGGCGGGTCGAGGGCGATCGCGTAGATTAGGCCGCTCATTTCTTCTTTTCTTGTCGCTGCCCATCACGTCATGAAAACAATCTGTTAGAGCTGCGACAAGCTATCTTTGTAATATATCTTTATTCTGGGTAGCCATTGCAATGTTATTCCCTCTACTTGACTCTTTGCTTTGTATGCTTTTACCCTACGCTTTCAGGGAACTTGCCGGTGCAGGCACCTGAGCCGCGAGCGCTGAGTGCGGAACGTCAGCAGCCTGCTGGCGGTGCCGCTACCGGCAAGAAACCTTGTCGCAACTAGTTGCATCTCACTTAAGTTGCTGAGCGGACTCGAAGCAAAGTAAGGGCGCGGCTAGTTAAGCAACTAGTCGCAGCTCACTCACGTTGTTGAGCAGACTCGAAACAAGGTAAGGGCGCGGCCAGCTAAGCAACTAGTCGCAGCTCACTTAGGTTGTTGAGCGAGCTCGAAACAACGTGAGGGCGCAGCCAGCTACGGGTCGGCTCCTCCGCGCACAGGTTTTCCATACAAAGCACGGTCGTTCAAGGGAGATAACTTTAAAATTTTAAAAATCTGGTTGCTCAGACTTTGGCAACTTATCTTTTCTGTTGTTTGCTTCCCAGCAAGGCGAAATTCTTGAACGACGCCTGGTCCACACCCTTTTCTTCTACTTTCCCCCCGGCAAACTCGTGCGCGAGGAAGCCTTCCTTTCCGAAACGCCATCTTCGGTCTCAAGGCGGACAGCGCCAGGCCTAGTGACTCGTTTCACCCGGTAAGGGCTCGTCGGCAGGTTGACGTGTATGGTGGCCCAGAGCGCTCCGAGACCCGCCAGCTCGATCTTGATCTAGCGAGCGCATGGTACCGTGAGTACCATGACGTTGCCGGTCCCGCGCCTCTTGAGATGGCCGCGGTGCATGCACGGACGCCGAGGTCTTGGAGTGCGCCCGGTCATTGTGGGAGCCGGCTACGCCGCCGATGGGCAGCGCAGCCTTGTCCTGGGACCTGGCAGCACCGTGAGTCCCCTCGTCGACGTGTGTTCTTCCGCCGGTGCCTGCCCCACCAACCGTTTGTTCCGGTGGTGGCTAGCTCGGTGTGGACGGAGCAGCTGCCTCCGAAACTTTCTTCTTCGGTGGCATGTTGATGAAGGTGATGAAGATCTAGCTCGCGAGAACGTCGGATCTGATGTTGATGAAGATGAAAAAGATCTAGCTCGCAACAACGCCGGATCTGGTTCACACAACTTCGACGCCCCCTACCTGGCGCGCCAGAGATGCCGGGGTTGCTGATCCACGGGCACCTATGGGACCGGCGGACTGGGTCCCTTTCGGTTCGGCGGGGGCGGAGGTCGCGCAAAGAGCAGATCGAGGTGGAGCACGCGAGCGGTTTACCCAGGTTCGGGCTGCATGGATGCGTAAAACCCTACTCCTGCTTTGTGGTTTGTATTGATTTCTAGCTCGGGAGCACGGAGTGCTAAAGTACACACCGGCGGCTGGCAGGACCGAGCGTGAGTGGACGAACTGGCTCCCTCCCCTCCTACGTTGCTCACGGGCCTCCTTTTATATGCTCAAGGGGTTACCGACATAGCAACGGAGGTAAAGGGAAAAAATGGAAAGGTGGTGGTTGGTACAACTACTTGTACAGTGTTATCATACCTAACCCTGGCGGCAGGGGACAAGGGCATTAATTGCCCGTCTGTGTCGCCCAAACAGTACCGAAATGGACCGCTAGGGACGCCACCGTTTGCCACGATGGTTATCTTGTCAGCGCCTGCTTGCCACCTCGCACCCCTAGCTGCACGGCCTCCTGCCACGTGTGCTTGGAAGGGTTCCAGAGCGACACGTTGGCAGGTGTGCTGGTGCGCGGGCACGAAGTGGGGGTTTCCCGCGGAAAGCTCCTTGCCGCGGTCGTCGTCTTGTCGTGTTCCGGAGCTTGTCGCTCACCGGGCCTTGCCGGGACGCGCGGCGCGTCTCGGCAAGCTTTCTTGGTATGCCTTGAGTGGCCCTCCCGGCAAGCTCCTCTTGCCGGGGTCTTGTCTCCTTCCCGGCAAGCTTCTCTCGCCCGGGCCTTGGTTGGCCTTCCCGGCAAGCTCCTCTTGCCGGGGCCTTGGTTTGAGTACTTTGTTCTTGAATGGTCTTCAAAGTAGCCTCGGAGGATCTTGGCGGTCACCCGGCAAGCCCTGTCGCGGGAAGCTGCGACTGCCCGTGCACAAGTTCGGGGTACTAGGGTACCCCTACTCTAGTACACCGACAGGGCGCCAGAGATGCCGGGGTAGCTGATCCACGGGCACCTATGGGACCGGCGGACCGGGTCCCTTTCGGTTCGGCGGGGGCGGAGGTCGCGCAAAGAGCCGATCGAGGCGGAGCACGCGAGCGATTTACCCAGGTTCGGGCCGCACGGATGCGTAAAACCCTACTCCTGCTTTGTGGTTTGGTATTGATTTCTAGCTCGGGAGCGCGGAGTGCTACAGTACACACCGGCGGCTAGCAAGACCGAGCGTGAGTGGATGAACTGGCTACCCCCCCCCCTACGTTGCTCACGGGCCTCCTTTTATATGCTCAAGGGGTTACCGACATAGCAACGGGGGGCAAAAATGTAAAAGTGGTGGTTGGTACAGCTACCTGTACAGTGCTATCATACCTAACCCTGGCGGCAGGGGCATTAATTGCCCGTCTATGTCGCCTAAACAGTACCGAAATGGACCGCTAGGGACGCCACTGTTTGCCACGATGGTTATCTTGTCAGCGCCTGCTTGGCACCTCGCACCCCTAGCTGCACGGCCTCCTGCCACGTGTGCTTGGAAGGGTTCCAGAGCGACACGTTGGCAGGTGTGCTGGAGCGCGGGCACGAAGTGGGGGTTTCCCGCGGAAAGCTCCTTGCCGCGGTCGTCGTCTTGTCGTGTTCCGGAGCTTGTCGCTCACCGGGCCTTGCCGGGACACACGGCGCGTCTCGGCAAGCTTTCTTGGTATGCCTTGAGTGGCCCTCCCGGCAAGCTCCTCTTGCCGGGGTCTTGTCTCCTTCCCGGCAAGCTTCTCTCGCCGGGGCCTTGCTTGGCCTTCCCGGCAAGCTCCTCTTGCCGGGGCCTTGGTTTGAGTACTTTGTTCTTGAATGGTCTTCAAAGTAGCCTCGGAGGATCTTGGCGGTCACCCGGCAAGCCCTGCCGCGGGACGCTGCGACTGCCCGTGCACAAGTTCGGGGTACTAGGGTACCCCTACTCTAGTACACCGACAGGAGCCCCCGGGGACGGTTCGCGCCCTCCTACCTAAATGGAGGTAGGCGTGGGGGCGTGGTGCATTTACTGGGCGAGGCCGGTGCGTGGTTTTCGAGGCATCCACTCCCCGCGATCACGGGGTGGGGCGAGGCC
The DNA here is from genome assembly GCF_003073215.2 of Triticum urartu. Lineage (NCBI taxonomy): Eukaryota > Viridiplantae > Streptophyta > Magnoliopsida > Poales > Poaceae > Triticum > Triticum urartu. Next base: position 709,945,428 of record NC_053024.1, on the reverse strand, counting down.
GCCTCATCCGTCGCCTCGGCTCTGCATCCTCACCACGCGGCTCCCATGCGCTTGGGGTCGCGGACGGTGGAAGTGGGAATCTGGGCCGTCGCGAGCAGAGGCAGCGGGTTGGCCCCGACTCCCTGCTCTTCCCGCGCCTTGATTCGCCGAGCGGGGCGGCCGAGCCCCCACCTCGCTCCTTTATAAAGAGCGGGAGGGGAGCACAGAAGCCCGCACTCTCTCATCTTCTCCTTTCTTCAGCTTCTGCTCCCCTTTCTCTCATTCGCTGGCCCTAACAGGAGCAGTATCTTTTAAGGAACTATCAACCTGCTGGCGCGAGCGAGACACGGTCGCCTGGACGAGATACTGCTCCTTCTAACGTAGTTAGAAGTCCGAGCATATCCCGCTCCTCGCACCGTTCGCCACCGCCACCCGCCACCGCAGCAGAAGCTTTGGCGCGAGCTCAGCTGCTCCTAGAGTACCCTCCAGCGGCGGACAAGGTCGACGACTGGAGAGCCACCATCCAGAGTCTCATCGGCTTCGCCAACGGCGACACTCCACGGCAGCCGAGCGCGTCTCAGCCGCGGCAAGCCAGCCAGGCACGAGCCAGAGACGACAAGATTGGTGGGGGCGCAACTACTGTGCACACTCCACCCCGAAGGCCAAGATCGTCGACTCGCCGGGTCCACCTCGACAGCGACTCCACCGCGTCGTCAGATCCGCGAGCTCGTCGCGATAAGCGCCAAGTTCTTCAAGAACGACAACAAGAAGACGCTCGTACTCGCATCGAGCGCCGGAGAGAAGCGCGGCGTCAATCAGACCAGCGCGCTGGGCCCTCTGCTGACATGCATGCACCAGAGGAGCCAGGCGACTTGCCGTACGCGGTAGGTTTCCCTGCGTTCACTCGTGAGCTGCGGCAAGTCCAGTGGCCCAGTACGAAGAACTTCAAACCAGATGTACCCGAGAAGTACGACGGCAAGTCGCATCCGTCGGAGTTCCTCAGCATCTACACCATCGCGGTGCAGGCTGCTGGGGGGCGGGACGATAAGATCCTTGCCAACTACTTCCCGTTGGTGCTCGAGCCCAACGTCAGGTCCTGGCTCATGCACTTGCCAGACAACTCCATATCCTCCTGGGCTGATCTATGCCATCAGTTTGTCGGCGCCTTCACAGGCGGCCACAAACCTCATGGCCAAGAGAGTGATCTTCACCTGCTCGTCCAGAAGAAAGGAGAGCCCCTGCGCAAGTATATCCAGAGGTTCAGCCGTGTACAACACAACATCCCAAATATCCACCCTGCCGCGGTAATCAGCGCGTTCCATCAGAACGTGCGTAACAGCAGGATGCGGGAGGAGATGGCGATGTGCAAGATTCGGGACGTCAGCGAGCTATATGCCCTGGCCGACAAGTGTGCACGCACTGAGGAAGGGGGGAAATTCCCCGGAGAAAGCGTTGGAGCAGGAGGATTTGACAGCGAGGATGCCGCCCCGGCAAAGAAAAACCGGCGGCGCAACAACAGGAAGAAGCAGAACAAAGAGGTGCTGGTCGTTGAGCAGTCCAGCAGCGACGGCGGCGCCAAGTGAGCCAAGGTCGGTAGCTCCGGCAAGGAAGTTGCCGCATGCACCAACTGCCAGGCTGTGGCGGCCGCCGACAAGCAGGACGGCTCCGACCACCAATACTGCAAGATTCACCGCACCAAGGGCCATGACCTCCGGAGCTGCAAGAAAGTCGAGCAGCTTGTCCAGCAGCAAAGAGCTGAGTACGAGCGGCGCAACAAGGAGAGGGCCCAAGGGGGTGCTGAAGAATCCGGCAAGAAGCACGCCGGACCGGGAGGACGCCGCGGCAAGGCCAAGCAGCGGCAAGGAGACAGGCCTCCCCGCGGCCGCGACGACGAAGAAGATGACGATGACGAAGACATGGATGATGTTGAGACCAGTGAGCAGGAGTTTCAGAAAGCCACAGAGGTCTTGTGCGTTGACGGCAGTGCTTCTCTGCACACTTCACACCGCCGATGTTGGTTTCACCAACTATCCGCAACCTCAGGGTCACTAAGATGTTAGTTGATGGCGGGGCCGGCTTGAACCTGATCTCCTCCGCTGTACTCCAGAAACTCCAAATCCCTGACAGCGAGCTCGAAGAGACCGGCACATTCCAAGGAATCAGCCCGGGAAGGAGCAAGCCAAAGGGGAAGGTCACACTGCCGGTAACATTTGGCAGTGAGCTAAACTTCAGAACTGAGAAGGTCACGTTCGACGTTGCCGACATCCCATTACCATACAATGGGATACTTGGCCATCCAGCACTCGCCAGGTTCATGGCAGCCTCTCACTACGCATATAACATGATGAAGGTGCCAGGCCCGATAAGCATCATTTCTGTCCCTGGCGACAAGAAGGATGCTCTTATCTGTGCCGACAAGATCTACCGGGAAGCAGCAGCCACGACAGATCGCAATCCACTTGCCGCTGAAGCTCCCGGGGGGAAGAAGACCAAGTCCGGCAAGATTTCTGATGCTCGCTCCGGCAAGCGCACCTCTTCGGAGTGCTGCGCTGCCGTTGAGGACGCACCATCGAGCTCCACCGGCAAGACCAAGTCCGGCAATAGTTCTGGTGCCCACTCCGGCAAGCGCACCTCTTCGGAGTGCTGCGCTGCCGTCGAGGACGCGCCATCGAGCTCCACCGGCAAGTGCAAGAAGACGATGGCGGCCCCGCCAGAGACGAAGAAGGTGTCCGCCAAGGAGGACGGCACTGGTGGTACCTTCACCATCAGTGCCACGCTCGGCCCTAAATAGGAAAGCGCGCTCGTTACTTTCCTGCGGGCGAATGTCGACGTGTTTGCATGGCAGCCGTCTGACATCCCCGGTGTTCCCAGGAAAGTGATTGAGCACCACCTTGCCGTTTGTCCTCATGCGCGGCCCGTCAAGCAGAAAGTCAGGAAGCAGGCAGTGGAGCGCCAAGAATTCATTGCAGAAGAGATCAAGAAACTGGAAGCAGCAGGCCTCGTCAGAGGAGTGCTCCATCCCACGTGGTTGGCCAATCCTGTAGTCGTGCGCAAGGCAAACGGGAAATGGAGACTTTGCATCGATTTCACCGATGTTAACAAAGCTTGTCCCAAAGACCCATTTCCTTTGCCGCGCATTGACCAGATTGTTGAGTCCACAGCCGGATGTGATTTACTTTCATTTCTTGACGCATACTCTGGATATCATCAGATCTTCATGGCAGAAGAGGATGAGGAGAAGACCGCATTTATTACTCCATGTGGCACGTACTGTTTCGTACGGATGCCTTTCGGATTAAAAAATGCTGGTTCGACATTTGCAAGAGTAGTCCATATTGCTCTTGAGCCACAAATACACAGAAATGTGGAAGCCTACATGGATGATATAGTGGTCAAGAGCAAGGACAGAACAACCCTGATTCAAGATTTAGACGAGACCTTTGCAAATATGCGCAAGATCAGCCTCAAGCTCAACCCAGAGAAGTGTGTGTTTGGAGTTCCCTCCGGCAAGGTTCTCGGGTTCTTCGTGTCTCTGCGGGGAATTGAAGCCAATCCCGACAAGATCAAGGCCATTGAGAAGATTGAAGCACCAAGGCGCGTCAAGGATGTACAGAAACTTGCCGGTTGCGTGGCTGCTGTCAGCAGGTTTATCTCTCGGTCTGCTGAGCGCGCCCTGCCGTTTTTCAAATTATTGAAAAAGGCAGGTCCAATGAAATGGACTCCGGATGCGGAGGCTGCGCTGCAAGACCTGAAGAGATACCTGTCCTCCCCTCCAATACTTGTCGCACCTAAGCCACAAGAAAAGTTGCTGCTGTACAGAGCGGCAACCAATCAAGTGGTTAGTGCTGCGTTAGTAGTAGAGAGGGAGGCAGATGATGAGCCAGCAACCGCGGCAAGCGCATCCCGCGACAAGCAGGAGGCTTCCCCGACAAGCTCTGGTCCCGACAAAGATGGATCTGCACAAATGCACGAGGAGACACGGAAGAAAATGGTGCAGCGCCCAGTTTACTTTGTCAGTTCCCTCCTGCAGGGGGCTAGGTCAAGGTATTCTGGTGTGCAGAAATTGCTTTTCGGCCTTCTCATGGCCTCGAGAAAGCTGCGCCATTACTTCCAAGCACATGAGATCACAGTCGTCACTCGCTTTCCGCTGAAGAGGATACTGCAGAATCCAGAAGCGACAGGCAGGATTGTCGAGTGGGCACTACAACTGTCAAGCTTTGGCCTCAAGTTTGAAAGTACTTCAACTATCCAGAGCAGAGCATTGGCAGAATTTATAGCAGAATGGACGCCAACACCAGATGAAGAAATTCCAGAAACGAGCATCCCCGACAAGGAAGCAAGCAAAGAGTGGCTGATGTACTTTGATGGTGCCTTTTCGCTGCAAGGCGCCGGCGCTGGTGTGCTGCTTATCGCACGCACCGGAGAGCACCTCAAGTACATAGTCCAGATGCACTTTCCCAAGGAACAAGCAACAAACAATACTGTAGAGTATGAGGGATTGCTTGCCGGTCTCAGGACCGTGGCAGACCTTGGGATCAAGAAGCTCATTGTCAGGGGTGACTCACAGCTTGTCGTCCGCCAAGTAAACAAGAATTATCAGAGTCCGTTGATGGAAGCTTACGTTGACGAAGTGAGAAAGCTAGAAGAGCGCTTTGACGGCCTACAAATGGAGCACGTTCCGAGAGCTCAGAACGCCATTGCTGACGGCCTGTCAAAGTGCGCCGCACTTAAGCTACCTGCGGAACCAGGGATCTTTGTGCTCAAGCTGACTCAACCGTCCGTAACACCGTCAACTGGATAGAGCAAGAAGAGGAAGTTGATTCCTGGTGACTATTTGCCGGCAGAGCTTCCCGAAGCCGCCGCCAAGAAGGTCCCCAAGATCGACGCCAAGAGTGCCGAGGAGCAGTCTGCTCCAGCAAGCCCTAGGATTTGTTCCGTCGAAGCAGAAGCTCCCGATAAGTTTTGCTCCGGCAAGCTCGTCGGGGAACGTCAAGCTCCGGCAGAGACGCAGCTTCTCGCCGTAGAAGCGGATGTTCCCGCAGCAGTCTCCAAGATCAACACCAAGAACGCTGAGGAGCAAGACGCTCCGGCAAGCCCTGGGGTTTGTTCCGTTGAAGCAGAAGCTCCCGATAAGTTTTGCTCCGGCAAGCTTGTTGGGGAACGTCAAGCTCCGGCAGAGGCGCAGCTCCTCGCCGTAGAAGTGGATGTTCCCGCAGCAGCAGATTTGCCTTTAGTCCTTGTTGTTGAGCCGCAAGCTCCAACATGGGCGCAACAGATTGTCCGTTTCCTTCAGACAGGAGAACTTCCCGAAGAGCAAGAAGAAGCGGAAAGAGTAGCCCGCCAGTCAAGTATGTACCAGTTTGTCGACAAGACACTGTACAGAAGAAGACTCAATGGTGTGAAATTGAAGTGTATTCACCGGGAAGACGGACGAAAGCTGTTGGCAGAGATACACGGAGGCATATGTGGTCACCACATTGGCGCAAGAGCACTTGTCGGCAAAGCGTTCCGGCAAGGTTTCTTCTGGCCAACAGCCCTCCAGGATGCAACTGCACAAGTAACCAAGTGTGAAGCGTGCCAGTTCCATTCCAAGCAGATACACTAGCCAGCTCAAGCTCTCCAGATGATCCCTTTATCCTGGCCATTTTCGGTCTGGGGGCTCGACATCCTCGGCCCCTTTCCCTGAGCTGTCGGGGGCTTTGAGTACTTGTGCGTTGCAATCGACAAGTTCACAAAGTGGCCGGAAGTGGAACCAGTGAGGAAGGTGACCGCACAGTCAGCCGTCAAGTTCTTCAGGTCGATTGTTTGCCGCTTCGGGATCCCCAACAGGATAATCACCGAAAACGGTACACAATTTACGAGCCGCACCTTCATGCAATACGTCCAAGATCTTGGCGCCAAGGTCTGCTTCGCTTCTATTGCTCACCCGAGAAGCAACGGTCAAGCAGAGAGAGCAAATGCTGAAGTGCTGCGCGGACTCAAGACCAGAACTTTCGACAGGCTGCACAAGTGCGGGAGGAACTGGATCGAGGAGCTGCCGGTGGCTCTTTGGTCGATCAGAACGACGCCAAATCGAGCCACTGGACAGACACCCTTTGCTCTAGTCTATGGAGCAGAGGCAGTTACCCCCACGGAACTCGTATACGGGTCACCTCGAGTGCTCGCCTATGATGAGCTCGAGCAAGAGTGGCTGCGGCAAGATGACGCGCTGCTCCTTGAGGAAGACCGTCTCCAGGCTGCTGTGCGAGCTGCTCGCTACCAGCAAGCTCTGCGCCGCTACCATAGTCGCAGAGTCAATGCCAGGAGTCTCGAGGAAGGCGACCTTGTTCTTCGGCGTGTTCAGTCGGCCAAGAATTCCAACAAGTTGACGCCGAAGGGGGAAGGCCCTTACCGGGTGAAGCGAGTCACAAGGCCTGGCGCTGTCCGCCTTGAGACCGAAGATGGCGTACCAGTGAGCAACTCCTGGAACATCGAGCATCTTCGTAAGTTTTACCCATAAGGCGTGGTTGTCGGATCCTGTCCGGCAACCACCCTTCTGTACAAGTCTTGCCGCTGTTGCATGTAATCCTTTGTACAGAGCCAGGCGCAGACCCTGAGCACCAGTAAATGAAGTGCTGATCACCCCGGGGTTAGAGCATGCATGCTAGGTCGAGTCTCGTCCTTGGTTAGGGTTGATAGTCCCTAACAGCGGCTAACCCCTAGCTTAGAGGTCGAGTGTCCGTCCCTTCGCTTTTCCTTCGTTCGTAGGGCTCGCATATCCTGGTCGGACCGCTTGAGGGCGAGAAGGAGAAGAAGGGCGCACCGGCACCTGAGCCCCAGCAAACCGGTGTTGCTGGGGGCTGTGGGTGCCAAGATTCATCCACGGCAAGCCAGAGTTGCCGGGGGCTGCGATATCAGATAAGTCTTTCGTCCCTCTTCATGCATCCTCTTATGGACCGGGGAATGCGAAACCACGTTTCTTCCCGAAAACTGCCGTGCTCCCTCAACTCTAGGCCCTGGGGCTCGCTCCCGGGGCCGAGTTTGGTCGTAGTCGTGGCAGCAAAGGGATGAAACGAGGAGGCCGCACCCACCTCGTTCCCGCCTCCGTCAAAGGCGCGAGAAAGGTCGAGCGACGTGGGAAGGCGGCAGGGCCTGTTGCCGGGAGATGAAATGTCTGTCCGAGGGACACCAAGGATTTGCTCCTTGGCGTGGGTTCAACCCACGAGACAAATAACCCGGCAAACATCCCCTTTTCATTAAAAAACATCCCACTCAGGTACAGTCCATAGAGGATGAAAAACATGAAAGAGAGGACTACAAGTTTTAGATACAGCTAAGGCCCGAAGGCTTACAAATTAAAAAGATAAGGTGCCCGTAATCCCTTTCCTGTCCCTCTCTTCAGGAGATAGGTCAAGGAGGCGAAAAGGGCAAAAGAGGCGCCTAGGCGAACTACGGGTGCCAGAAGACACCAAGAGAACATCCCGGGGGCCGTCCAAAGGCCGGACGGTGATGGCGGCGCCGGAAGCGGGGCTCGAAGACGGGGCGGCAGGACGTCAGCACGCTGTCGAGGGCACCACGCCCTCGTACTCCGACCTGACGGCCTTGTCGCCAGCCCTCTTCCCCTTCCGCAGCCTCCCTACGCCAGCCGCCCAAGGAGACGGCCCCGGGGAGTTCAAGGAGCCGGCGACACGGATGATGGGGTCGCCGGTGCCGCGTGAAGCGGCGCCCGATGCCTAGTCGGACCCACAATCCGACCGCCCGCTACCCTCATCGTCACTGTCGCTCTCCTCCTCGTCACTCTCGCTCGAGGAGGAGCCTTCGCTATCGGAGGAGCTGTCCACACAACACTTCGCCCGAGTGCCGAAGCACCCGAAGACTTTGACGGAGAGGAGATCGCCCTCCATCAACTTAAAATGGAGGGTAAAACCCTCCATCAGGCTGTGGATACGGGCGAACGTCTTCCACCCTCGATCAAGATACATCACATTAGGGGCTAGGAATACAACGCGGACTCGCGTGCCGCTGATCCCACAACCCCTCATGTGCAGTCTCAGTGTCTCGGGCGGGTCCAACTCCATCGCGCTCGCAAACGGAGCTGGAAGCCGGAGGCGACGACGAGGCGCTCGGCGCAGCCTGACGAAGAACTCGCTAGGGTTGTCCCCTATATGGACCGCCATGGGGGGAGGAGCCGCCGGCGGAGGCGAAGCTGGCGCGCCGCCCCGTCCGCCTCTTCCTCGAGCGCCTCGACCTCGTCCGCGACCTCGCCCCCTCCCTCTCCCCCTTATGGCTGGCTCTGCCACCACGAGCGCGGGAGAGGGAGGGGTGCGCTGTCTGGCGGCGACCCTCGCCGCCATCGATGAAGGGCCAGGGTTCCCTTTCTCCATGGCGAATGAGAGAAAGGGGAGCAGAAGCTGAAGAAAGGAGGAGATGAGAGAGTGCGGGTTTCTGCGCTCCCCTCTCGCTATTTATAAAGGAGCGAGGTGGGGGCTCGGCCGCCCTGCTCAGCGAATCAAGGCACGGGGAGAGCAGGGAATCAGGGCCAACCCGCTGCCTCTGCTCGCGACGGCCCAGATTCCCACTCCCACCGTCCACGACTCCAAGCGCATGGGAGCCGCGTGGCGGGGATGCAGAGCTGAGGCGATGAATGAGGCGGCCTCGCCCCACCCCGTGATCGCCAGAGATGCCGGGGTTGCTGATCCATGGGCACCTATGGGACCGGCGGACCGGGTCCCTTTCGGTTCGGCGGGGGCGGAGGTCGCACAAAGAGCAGATCGAGGCGGAGCACGCGAGCGGTTTACCCAGGTTCGGGCCGCACGGATGTGTAAAACCCTACTCCTGCTTTGTGGTTTGTTATTGATTTCTAGCTCGGGAGCGCGGAGTGCTACAGTACACACCGGCGGCTGGCAGGACCGAGCGTGAGTGGATGAACTGGCTGGACCCCCCTTCTACGTTGCTCACGGGCCTCCTTCTATATGCTCAAGGGGTTACCGACATAGCAACGGGGGGCAAAAATGTAAAAGTGGTGGTTGGTACAGCTACCTGTACAGTGTTATCATACCTAACCCTGGCGGCAGGGGACAAGGGCATTAATTGCCCGTCTGTGTCGCCTAAACAGTACCGAAATGGACCGCTAGGGACGCCACTGTTTGCCATGATGGTTATCTTGTCAGCGCCTGCTTGCCACCTCGCACCCCTAGCTGCACGGCCTCCTGCCACGTGTGCTTGGAAGGGTTCCAGAGCGACACGTTGGCAGGTGTGCTGGAGCGCGGGCACGAAGTGGGGGTTTCCCGCGGCAAGCTCCTTGCCGCGGTCGTCGTCTTGTCGTGTTCGGGAGCTTGTCGCTCACCGGGCCTTGCCGGGACGCACGACGCGTCGCGGCAAGCTTTCTTGGTATGCCTTGAGTGGCCTTCCCGGCAAGCTCCTCTTGCCGGGGTCTTGTCTTCTTCCCGGCAAGCTCCTCTTGCCGGGGCCTTGGTTTGAGTACTTTGTTCTTGAATGGTCTTCAAAGTAGCCGCGGAGGGTCCTGGCGGCCACCGTGGCAAGCCTTGCCGCGGGATGCTGCGACTGCCCGTGCACAAGTTCGGGGTACTAGGGTACCCCTACTCTAGTACACCGACACTAGGCCTCGGCGTCGTCCACCGCCATGGTGCTCTCGGCGCGGCCTGGTCAACTTGGTCAACGAACGACACCCATCGGCCCTGGACTATACGCGCAAAATAATGATTCCTCCACCTGACAGCTAGGACCCAACAGAAGGGCCTCTATATTTCGCGAAAAAAACGTTCCCCCCGCTGACATGTCGGACCCACCAGCTATCACTAGTGCAGAACCGGGTAATAGCACCAGTTCGTAAGGCCCTTTAGTGTCGTTTCGGTAACCGGCACTAAAGTGTGGGCACTAAAGCCCCCCCCCTTTAGTACCGGCTCTGCACGAACCGGTGCTAAAGGTCAACCACGTGCCACAAGCCAGCTCCATGGGCGCGTAGGACATGAGTACCGGTTGGTAACACCAACCGGTACTAAATGTTTGGGTGTTTTGGTTTTATTTTTACTTTTACTTTAATTTTGTGTTTTCAATTTAATTTAGTGATTGTTTTACATTATAATGAGTTGTTAAATCATTAGGTGAATGTACCGCAGATTAGTTTAACTGGATGCATGTGGATCCTAGCTAAGTCATCAAGTATATGTCATATCCACATTATATATACTTGATCACCTAATTAAGTGATCGAGGTAATATGGATATGGCATATACTTGATCACTTAGCTAGAATCCATCCAGTTGAAACTAATCTGCGGTTTCTTTCATAAATGATATAATAACTCATCATCATCATATTAATATAAAAACTCTTGCATCATATATATCATCACCAACAACACTAGCTTAAAGAAGAACATTCACTTGTACCAGAAGCAAAGATATCATCGAGTTCAACATGGTAATGATATTATAAGCGTTCATAACACCACAAAAGCAAATAACTCTTTGAGATTAAGTTCAGGACGAAGAACACAGACATGAGAGGACAACTACTAAGAGCATGAACTAGCTAATTAATCACTCCTGCTGCTCTCTCTCAGGTAAAATAGCATAGAACATGTATAGCTTTCCTGATTCATCATATTGGAGCATGCAGATGAACCTGTATCCTAATCGTGGGTTGCGCTTCTGATTGCTGCCCCCTAGTACTTCTCTGCGATCGTTCACAATTTTTCTCCAGTCTTTTACTATTAAGCATTCCTCGCTATTAGGAATCCTGAATGCACTAAAGTGCTGTGTAGGATATCTTGGCCGTAAGCTAACAATATTCATGGTACCTTTAGTCTCGATCCAATCAGGCACAACATTCATCGGGAGTCCCTGTTGAAGAACATCGTATAGTAACATACTTAGCAATGAAGTTTAGCTTAAAAAAATAATCTATGCAAAAGATGCACTGAGGAGAAATGGTAGAAATCTTACCATCTTTCCTTAATATATGTGACCGTAGTTCAGTATGAACACTATTGGTCGCACGTTTTGAGTACTAACATTTCTAAGTGAAGGAAAAAAATTGTCTTGATAGCATCAAGATCCTCAAGCCATGAAACATAATGACTTGTCTCCTTGTAGTTTAGTTCAGCCCCGGGACAGTGGACGGTCCTGTCTACCAAGCGCCGGACATGTTTGCTTGATTGGAAATAAGCTGTCAATATAAATTGAGATCTATTAATTATTCAACTGGTTCAAATAATCTCATATCAAAGACATAAATATGGTTGAGAAACTCATATAATGGTAGAACTGGAGGCGTCTGCACATCGACCCAAATGTATATATTACCTTCAATATCGTCTTCCGGACGAATATCAAAGGTGATAACCATATCAGGCTCAAATGCATAAGCCTTGTATAGTGCTTGCCAAGTTTTGCATTCAAAATAGGTGTATGTGCCTACATTGTATAATTTGACGTTGAAGGTATAACCATGCTCGGTCTTCAAGTAAACTCTTTTTACCTCCATAGTTTCGTTAGGACTAAAACCTATCTTATCGAAGACAAAAATTCTTGCATGGCAGGGGATACGCTAGTAGAATAGTGAAAAAATTAAAATTAAAAGTTGAAGCAAATGAAGCATAAGTCATGCTTAATTACGAAAAAAGACTTGTCGTTGTGACTTACTGTATCCACTTTGAAGTTCTCATCTAGCTTGATGCTGAAGCGTCTATCATCAACTAGAAAATTTCTGCCGCACAGGCCGCGCTGGTCTTCGCAGTATTCACACATAATGAAATCGTGTTCGTCATCAGACGACATTCCTATGTTCATAGGTGAAACATTAAACACTTATTAGTTCTATTAATTCAACTAATTCTGTTAAATCAACTAGTTCAACTAATTAATTGAACTAATTCAACTAAGCACTTACGAAAAATATACCTAAATAAAGTAGCTCATCTAATTCAACTAACTAGTTCAACTAATTAATTCAACTAATTCAACTAAACTAGTTCTATTAATTTTCTTACTAAAAATAAGGTAGCTAGTTCTATATAATAAAATGTTAATTAGATAATCAAATCTCATATAACTAAATTAAATATATATCTAACATATAATTTATATCTAATTCATCTAACATTTGACATTAATATCTAACATATGTTCATATATGGGTGAAACATTAAACACTTAATAGTTCTATTAATTCAACTAAATAAACTAGTTCTATTAATTCAACTAAGCATTTACTAAAATAAACTAGTTCTATTAATTTCTTACTAAAATAAAGTAGGTAATTCTATATATTAATATTTTGATTAGATCATCAAATCTCATATAACTAAATTTTATTACTAAAAATAACTAGTTCTATTAATTCAACTAATTCAACTAAGAATTTACTAAAAATAAACTAAAATTTACAACTAAAAACTAAAAAACAATGTGTGTGTGTGTGGACATGGCGGCCGGGGCAGGATCTCACTGGCGAGGCGAGGCGACGGGGGTAGCGACGGGGACGGCGACGGGCGGCGCCGACGGGGATGGTGACGACGGGGATGGCGACGACGGGGATGGGGACGGGGCGGCGACAACGGGGACGGGGACGGGCCGGGCGGGGACGACAGGACGATGGGGCGAGGGGCGGCGACGGGGACGGGGACGGCCGGGGCGGCGACGACGGGGACGGGGCAGCGACGGGGGCGGCGGGCAACGGGACAGAGGAGAAGAAGCAGATGAGAAACTGAATTTTTTGAAGTGCCATATATATAGGAGGGGCCTTTAGTACCAGTTGGAGCCACCAACCGGTACTAAAGGCCAACTTTGGCCAGGCCAAGGGGCGGGAAACGGCCCCTTTAGTACCGGTTCGTGCCACGAACCGGTACTAAAGGCCCAATCATTAGTACCGGTTGGAGCCACCAACCGGTACTAATGGTTGTGCGCTGCCACTTGTGGTGCACAATGTTTAGTCCCACCTCGCCGAGCGAAGGGCAGCCACACTTGTTTATAAACCCAGCCGCGGCTGCTCCTTCGAACTTCTCTATATAGCAGGCTTTTGGTCCTAACTATGGCGCGCTGCCCTGTGAGCCTGCTGGCCTTCTGGGCCTGCATTTGCATACCCTAGGTCTGACAGGCCCACTGGGCAGCGGCCCAACAAATTTTTTATATAGTTTTTTCTTTTCTGCATTATTTATTTTCCTCTATTTATTTTTGAGTAATTTTTTATATAGTTTTTCTTTTCTGCATTATTTATTTGCTTCTATTTATTTTTGAGTAATTTTTTTATATAGTTTTTTTCTTTTCTGCTTTATTTATTTTCTTCTATTTATTTCTGAGTAGTTTTTTTTTGTATTTAGTTTCTTTGTGACCCTCTCTTTTCTTTCGCACATGCTATGCGGGTGAAATGATAATACCATTGCAAGTTTCAACATTTTCAGAGTTCATTTTGTAGTGATTTTCAATTTCACGGTCATTTAGCTCTCTAAACAATTAGGTAAATGACTGAAAAACAACAAATGATGTGAGAACATGTTGGAAATTGATGGCGTCGCTTTGAATGCTGCATGCTGAACGCAAAACAAGTCCGGAGTTCAAATAAGTTTAAAAAACATTGAAGTCCCGATGTAACAGATGAGTTCTCGTCCAAAACCCTGATACTCCGAAAGAGATTGTCCAGTTTGTACACGAAGTGCGTCCAGTTTTTGTCGTGACCGTCTCTACTCTTTCGCACATGCTATGCGGGTGAAATGATGATACCATGCCAAGTTTCAACATTTTCACAGTTCATTTTGTAGTGATTTTTCAATTTCACGGTCATTTAGCTCTCTAAACAATTAGGTAAATGACTGAAAAACAGCAAATGTAGTCAGAACATGTTGGAAATTGATGACGTCGCTTTGAATGTTGCTTACTGAACGCAAAAGAAGTCCGGAGTTCAAATAAGTTTAAAAAACATTGAAGTGCCCATGTAACAGATGAGTTCTCGTCTGAAACCGTGATACTCCGAAAGAGATTGTACAGTTTGTACACGAAGTGCGTCCAGTTTTTGCTGTGACCCTCTCTACTCTTTCGCACATGCTATGCGGGTGAAATGATGATACCATGTCAAGTTTCAACATTTTCACAGTTCATTTTGTAGTGATTTTCAATTTCACGGTCATTTAGCTCTCTAAACAATTAGGCAAATGACTGAAAAACGGCAAATGTAGTCAGAACATGTTGGAAATTGATGACGTCGCTTTGAATGCTACATACTGAACGCAAAAGAAGTCCGGACTTCAAATAAGTTTAAAAAACATTGAAGTGCCCATGTAACAGATGAGTTCTTGTCCGAAACCCTAATACTCCGAAAGAGATTGTCCAGTTTGTACACGAAGTGCGTCCAATTTTTGCCGTGACCCTCTCTACTCTTTCGCACATGCTATGCGGGTGAAATGATGATACCATGCAAAGTTCCAACATTTTCACAGTTCATTTTGTAGTGATTTTCAATTTCACGGTCATTTAGCTCTCTAAACAATTAGGTAAATGACAGAAAAACAGCAAATGATGTCAGAACATGTTTGAAATTGATGACGTCGCTTTGAATGCTGCACATTGAATGCAAAAGAAGTCCCGAGTTCAAATAAGTTTAAAAACATTGAAGTGCCCATGTAACAGATGAGTTCTCATCCGAAACCCTGATACTCCGAAAGAGATTGTCCAGTTTGTACACGAAGTGCATCCAGTTTTTGCCGTGACCCTCTCTACTGTTTCGCACATGCTATGCGGGTGAAATGATGATACCATGCCAAGTTTCAACATTTTCACAGTTCATTTTGTAGTGATTTTCAATTTCACGGTCATTTAGCTCTGTAAACAATTAGGTAAATGACTGAAAAACAGCAAATGATGTCAGAATATGTTGGAAATTGATGACGTTGCTTTGAATGCTGGATACTGAACACACAAGAAGTTCGGAGTTCAAATAAGTTATTAAAAATAAAAAAGAGGTGCAATGCTGGTTAATTTGTTTCAAGCCTTTCGGAATAGTGTAGACTGCACTACACATAGCTCAGTGCAATCTATGCTATTCCGAAAGGCTTGAAGCTAATCAACGTGCAGGTGAGCATTGCGCCTCTTCGTCATTGTCTCTGCACTCACAGCTTATAAACCGCTCATACTGCCTCTCCCTTAGCGAGGTGGGACTAAAAATCAGTTTACTAAGAAACTCTAGTACCGGTTCATACCATGAACCGGTACTAAAGGTCTTCGTGGTGGTCCCAGCCTGACCACAGCCGCACTGGCCTCATTAGTACCGGTTCGTGGCACGAACCGGTACTAAAGGTTCCCCACGAACCGATACTAATGAGCGCCGCCCGCCTAGCCGTTGGAACCGGCACTAATGGTCACATTAGTGCCGGTTTAGTTACAAACTGGGACTAATGTGCTTCACATTAGGCCCTTTTTCCACTAGTGTATATCTTCGCACGCAAGGAAGTGCCTCCTTATTACGCACAAAAAAAAAGAATACCCCTGCTAGCTGGGACCCACCATAGTGGGAGGATGACTTCTAGGCCAACAAAGTTGACGGGGACGGAGGGCTTTGTCAACTTAGTCAATATGAACGATTCTAGCTCCAGTGACCGTATGATGTCCATCCAACGGCCGTAGTGCTTCTTCAACCTCTGGTCTTCTTGCTCCAGCCGCCCAAAGCAGCGCCGGTCGTGCCACATGCTCTTGCCTCCCGTGGCCGGCTGTGCTGCCGCGGAGGCCTCACCGCCCCCTACTATTCCCACCGCTGGTCAGGCCCTGCAGCGACGGCAGCCTCACACCGCAGCCGAACCAGTGAACCCTCGTACTCCTCTCCGCGCGGGCTTCCACTGCCGCGTCTTCCCCGGCTCCACGTCGTCCCCTTCCTAGGCCTCGCCGTCGTCCACCGCCGTGGTGCTCTCCGCGCGGCGTGGTCAACGTGGTCAAGGAAAGACTTCCATCGGAAGAGTACTGTATGTGAAGAGGCTGACAGCTGGGTCCACGGCCACAGCCCAATTTTTTTGTGATTTGCCAAGTAAGTAGCTTTGTCAGGCCTGTTGGGCTGCAAATCTTTCAAGACGAGGAGAGCTTTCATTCGGCTGGCTGAGAAAATGGCCCATCAGTAATGAGAAATGGGATGTACATTTCTAAAACACATCAAACCGACAATTAGTTTCAAATATCTTTTTTTCATTTCATGATTTTAAATTACATTAATTTTTATGCGTGGAGAATTTGTTGGATTTTATATTGATATACATTTATTTTTAAAATCAGTTTGAATGCGAGTCGAAATTTCAGGATTAAAAACGGTTCAGACCGCACCGAAATATGCAAAATTTCGTATAATTTTTTAACCGTGGCAACAATTTGGGCTGTAATGCTAACAAAAAGAATATGGGCTCCAAAAAAACCTTAAGAATTAGCAAATGGGCTGAAAATTATTAGAAATAATGGGAGATGGGCTGTATGCTGTTTTCCACAGATTTGAGGCTTTCCTAAAAAAGGGTTGACGCACAAGCAATGACTGCTGGATGGTCATCCAACGGCCGTTGTGCTTCTTCAATCTCTGCTCTTCCTGCTCCAGCCGCTCAAACAAGCGCCAGCAGGACTGCCGACTCCCTCCTCCCCGCGGCCGGTTGTGCTGCCGCGCAGGCCTCACCGCCCCAACGTACTCCCATCACTGGCCTAGCCATTCCTCCACTCACCCACACTTTTTGTTATTCTCCGGCGATAGCAGACGAACCAGTAAACCCTCGTACAGTCATACTCCCCTCCGCGTGGGAAACAACTGCCGAGTCTTCCCTGCCTCCGTGTCGTTTCCTTCCTAGGCCTCGCCGTCATCCACCGCCCTGGTGCTCTCGGCGCGGCCTGGTCAATGTGGTCAACGACCGACATGCATCTGAAGTGGACTGTACATGGAGAGGCCGACAGCTGGGTCCACGACCGCATGCAAGGAAATGCCTCCTTATTACGTGCAAAATAATGATTCCTCCACCTGACATCAGGGACCCACCGAAAGGGCCTCTGTATTTCGCGAAAAAAATGTTACCACCGCTGACAGCTCGGACCCACCAGCTATATCTTCGCACGCAAGGAAGTGCCTCCTTATTACGCACAAAAAAATGAATACTCCCCCTATTAGCTGGGACCAGTATAGTGGCAGGCTGACTTGTGGGTCTACTAAGTTGACGGGGACGGAGGGCTTTGTCAACTTAGTAAATATGCACGATTCTAGCTCCAGTGACCGTACGATGTACATCCAACGGTCGTAGTGCTTCTTCAACCTATGGTCTTCTTGCTCCAGCCGTCCAAACCAGCGTCGGTCGTGCCTCGTGCTCCTGCCTCCCGTGGCCGGCTGCGATGCGGCGGAGGCCTCACCGCACCCTACTACTCCCACCGCTGGCCAGGCCATCCCTGTACTCATCCACACCCCTGTTACTCTGCGGCGACGGCAGCCTCACACCGCAGCGAACCAGTGCCCTCGTACTCCTCTACGCGTGGGCATCCACTGCCGCGTCTTCCCCGGCTCCGCGTCGTCCCCTTCCTAGGCCTCGCCGTCGTCCACCGCCCTGGTGCTCTGGTGCGGCGTGGTCAACGTGGTCAAGGAACGGCTTCCATCGGACATGGACTGTACGTGGAGAGGCTGACAGCTGGGTCCACGGCCGCAGCAAGGAAGTGCCTCCTTATTACGTGCAAAATAATTATTCCTCCACCTGACAGCGGGGACCCACCAGACGGGACACCGTATTTCGCCCCCTTGACTGCTGGGACCCACCAGCTACATCTTCGCAGGCAAGGAAGTGCCTGACAGTCGGGACCTGAAAGTGCTAGTGATCGACTAGAGGGGGGGTGAATAGGTGATTTTTATGAAAGTCTTCAAAACATGGAAGTTTCGAAGACAAACGATAGAAATAAACCTATTGCCATGCAGCGGAAGGTAGACTACACTAAGCACGCCATAGTCAAGTATTCAATGAAGTGAAAGCACAATGACTAATAGCAGCTCGGCAGTATAGATCAGGTAGGAAGATAGTGTGAGGCCACTCTGAACAAGCAGTCACTCAGTGAAGACAAAAGATAATGCAATCATACAATGACTTCACGAGGGCCAACAGTAAGGAAAGGAAAGGGAAGGATGAAACCAGTGACTCATTGAAGACAATGATTTGTTGGACCAGTTCCAGTTGCTATGACAACTGTACGTCTGGTTAGGGAGGCTGAGATTCAACTCAGAAGACCGCGTCTTCACCTTATTCCCCTTGAGCTAAGGACACCCAGTCCTCGCCCAATCACTCTGGTACGTCTTCAAGGTAGACTTCCAAACCTTCACAGACTTCGTTCACCGGCAATCCACAATGACTCTTGGATGCTCAAAACGCGACGCCTAACCGGCTGGAGGATTCACAGTCCTCAAGTGTAATAAGTCTTCAGATCACACAGATAGGAAGACTTAAGTGATGCCTAACACTCTTTGGCTCTGGGTGTTTAGGGCTTTATCCTCGCAAGGAATTCTCTCTCAAAGGCTTCTAGGTGGGGTGCTCTCAAACGACAAAAGCCGTGCACTAACTCTGAGCAGCCAGCCGTTTATGGTTGTAGGGGGTGGGCTATTTATAGCCACTAGGCAACCCGACCTGATTTGTCCGAAATGACCCTGGGTCACTAAGGAACTGACACGTGTTCCAACGGTCTGATTTCAAACACACACGATAACTTTACTTGGGCTACAAGCAAAGCTGACTTATCCAACTCTGAATAAGATTTCCTCTCATAGTCTTCACTCGAAGACATGGGATTTTGGTTAAGTATCACTTCAGTCATTCTGACTGGTTCTCTTGGACCCCACTTAACAGTACGGTAGTTCCTATGACTCATCAAAGAAAAACAAAGAACGACGAAACTGCTAAGTCTTCGTGCTCCATAGTCTTCACGCGATGTCTTCTCTTGTCATGGTCTTCAATGTGAATGTCTTCACATACCACCTTTGACTTCAATGTCTTCATACATTTTTAGGGGTCATCTCTGGTAGGAAAACCGAATCAATGAGGGACTTCTACCTGTGTTATCCTGCAATTCTCACAAACACATTAGTCCCTCAACCAGGTTTGTCATCAGTACTCCAAAACCAACTTGGGGTGGCACTAGATGCACTTACAATCTCCCCTTTTTTCGTGATTGATGACAAACTGGTTGAAGTTTTCAACGGGGAATAAAATATGTGAAATTGTGAAGGATAGGGTATTGTATTCATAAGTTACAAGGGCTCCCCTTGAAGATGTGCATATAAGTAATTTGCTTTTGGAATGCAAATGCACATGGCAGGTTGTACTTGTGGAGATCCTCTTCAACCTATGATGACAAGTCATTATGCAAGATATGATGTAACAAAGATAATGACATGCATAAAAAATGGACGTCTGCAAAATGATCTAAGTGCGGAATTTATCATCACACATGCGGAATTTATCATCGCATCACAGAATAGCAAATAAGTAGCAGATGACCATCGAGTTTAAGTGTTACAACTCAAAGAACCAAATGTATCGAAAACGAGAGTTGTAAGCACTTGGCAAAAGTAGCAAAAAGTAAAGCAACCACCCATATGGACCCGCTTGAAGACTATCAACTCATATGCTTCTCCCCCTTTTGTCAGTGAGGACCAAAAAGGTTTGAAGACATAGAGCGCCTACTCGTTCCCATGAGGTGCAGGCGAGGCAGCAGGGTCGTCGTTGAGATCCGGTGGTGCAGAGGAACTTGGTGCAGTGTCGACACGCGCTGAAGTTGGAGGAGGTGAAGTTGCATCATCTTGGTAATCGATGACTCTGGCATTTACGGTCGCAACTGAGGACGAGTATTCAGAGTCTTCAAGTGAGGGAGTCCGACGCAAGTGAGCATTTCTGGGAGGAGTTGAGTCAAACTTGAAGCGTTCGGTGAAGCCATCGTCGTGCAGATCAGCTTCAGCACTAAGTAGGGTCAAACTCTTCCACGACCTCCGACAGGTTTCATGAGTGACAAAGGCATTCTTGGTGGCAAGATTGTGAATGCAGTTGACATCCACCAAGAGGCTTTGCATCTGACGCTTAAGTCAATCGTGATGTTTGTCCTGTTTCTGATGCAGCAAGATGAGAAGCTCTCCGTCATTTAGGACACGAGATCGTCGTCGAGGCCATTGTGCAATGGTGCTACTAGTGGCATTAGTTTGAGCACGAGGGGCACGTGTGTTTCCAGCAAGGGGATAAACACGAGAGACTGCTGGAACTCCTTCAATGGGCTGGGTGAAGCTTTGGTGATCAACATTGTGAAGGTAAATGGGATCCTTAGCAGGCTCTGGGTAAATGGCTTCAACTGACAGATCAACCTCGGGCAAGAATATAAGATGATTGCGCGCAGACGGCTGATAGTTGAAGGCTGAGTGACGCTTGATCAGACGCATGACCCATGGAGCATAGAATTTCAACCCAAAGACGTCGGAGCCAGACGCAGCCAACTGCCTGATGAAGAAGTCTTGAGCATTGAAGCTGATGCCATTGAAAATATAGAAGACCAAAGTCTTCATTGCTCCTTCAAGCTTCACTGCAGATGAGTGTCCTTTGACAGGCCATAGAGTCCGCATTGGCTTCAGCCATGACGATGCATTGGCGTCAGCGGTGATGTTGGTGGCCACCTCAGGGTTGTTAACCTCCACTTCAGAAGCTGGAGGGTCGGACACGTTCTCCTCGAGAACAACATCTTGGTGGGACAGGGGTGTAGCAACTCTTTCAACTCTTGGGGCTTCTTCTTCATCGGTTGATGCAGCCGGAATTTATTCAACCATTTTGGCTTCAGACTCAGACACGTGCATTGTGGGAGTGACTTGGGGCCTTGGCCCTTTGCGAAGCCTATGTAATGCGGGCGACGCTTGTGGAGATGGAGTGTGCTGGGCCTCGAAGTCATCGTCATCTTGCACTGGTGGGGTAGCTTGTGGTTGGGGAGAGCTTGGAGTGTCTTGTCTCTGGGGGTGATCAGCCCACGATGCATCCTGAGCAGTTGGCGTCAGAGGACGACCAATGCTGATGAGTTCGCTGTGCGTGAGCACAGGCGATGATACCAATTGGTGCTCGATCTGAGGAAGGACTTCATCATCTTCAACATTGTCGTGAGGACCAATGTCTTCAGTTGCCGTGGGGTCAACAGCTGGATTAACTTCATGATTTTCTTCAGCTTCAGGAACCTCTGTGGAAGCAGGCTCATGAACTATCAACTGGCGCTCACGATGTTCAGATGCAGGAAGAGCCACTGAGATTGGCTCGACATTAAGGGGCTCTGTGGGAGCAGCCCGATCTCTCTTCTTTGTTTTGTGTTTCTTGGTTGGAGGAGCATCATCAGTAGTGCCCTTGGTTTTGCACTTTCTGGCTTCAGTTTCAGCAGCCCTTGTTTTCTTCAGTTCTGAAGCCACTGTGGGGACCTTAGGCTTCGAGCCTATCATACTGGCTGGGAAGACAATTGGATGTACTTCCTGCCTTGGTGCTTCAGGTTCTGCCACAGCTGGCTTCTTCTTCTTCTTGGCCGCCATTCTGGGGTCGATTCCTGGTCGCCCCAAGGCCTTGCGCTTTTCAGCCTCATTGTATCCTTGGACACATTTAGCAGCAAGATCCTTCATGCACTCACGAGAACCTTTGGCTTCTTCGCGTTTGGTTCGGAATGCTTCCTTAAGCTCATGCATCATGGTCTGAAAGTTCTGAATGTCTTCAACATTGAGCTTCGCCATGTGCTTCTTGAACTAAGCTTTTTCATAATCAATCATATGCTTCAGTTCAACAATCTTCTAAGCTAGAGCCAGCTCAGCAGCAATGGCTCCATGGAAGGTGACGCACAGGCCAATCGGAAGCTGAAGATCATCAAAGTTGACATTTGGGCTGTCAAACCACTCATCAATGAAGGTGTTGATGATTTCAACATCAAAGAGAGGGAGGTCATTGAAGATTTCTGCTTCCTGCTTGCTCTTGATCAACTACTCAAGAGCACCATCACCAAGATCGTCGTCGCTGGACAGATCAATGGCGTCATTGCGCAGAATGGCAGCAGCGGTCAGTGCTTGGCTGGTGGGTTGCAAGGGCATCTTCACTCTGGAGGGCTTGGAGATGCGTGACAAATCTTCAGACTGCACACTGTGTTCAGGAGGTGCAGTGGCCAGAGGCTTCGCCCGTGAGACCTTTGGTGCTGGGGCTGGCTTTGAAGCTTTAGGCTTCTTCAGCTTCTTTGGCTTCGATGGTGCAGGTGCTTCGTCTGATTCAGCATCGTCTGTAGGTTGATCCACGACTGCCCCTTGAACCATAATATGAGTGATGAGACCTTCTAGGTTGTAGAAGGGCCCAACCAGATTGGGTTCAGCTTCTCGTGTGCCATCAGCATGTGGCGCAGAGGGGCCTGGGTTGAAGTCTAATCCCAATGACTTCTTGTTTCCCTTGGCAGAGTTCTGTGCAAACTGATAGTTGCGCTTGAAGAGATTGTCTTCGCAACACCATAACAAAGAGGATGGGTCGGCATTAGCAAGCTGAGGTCCACGAAGCATGCAGGGGTAAAAGCCTTGAGCAATAGCTTCGGACTATTATTTGGGCTGAAGATCTTTGTATATGATAACTCCCCATGGGCCCTTGATAGCACTCTTCTCAGCATATTCGTCGGTGACGAATCTGTACTTGAACCATTCCTCTGCCCAATGTCTTCGAATCCATTGGATTTGGTTCTTGCGTTCTCCATAGGTTTCTTTTGGATCTGACTTGTATAGCTGATAGAGATCTGGTGGCAAGTCCTTAGCAGTGTTTCCGCGGCGCTGTCTGCCTCCCTTCCTTGCAGATTTTTCTGATGCCATGAAGTTTAAACTAAAAGGCTTCAAAACTGTCAAAGTCTTCCGTCTACTGGTCAGACAAGAATTGGCTTCAGGAGAATTTATATGATGCTGCAAGAATTCTGCAATTGGATGCAGACTATGAGAACCAAGGGATTCTCCCACGGACATGTACCTATGACAGCATTAAGGTGCAAGGGAAGGGGAAGAGGTCATATGCATTCTCAGAAGATTTTGAAGATAAATCAGTTTAGAAGACATTGACCTCATAGTGCGAAGACATTCACTCATAGATAGAGAGTTGGTTCCAGATTTGTACGAATCCATGAATAAGTACAAGTGAGGAATCTAACTACTTTGTGAAGCATAAGTGAACATACTAGGCATATTATGAGATGAAGTATGAAATAGATCCAACTTGTGTGAATAGAAACTGCTTGTGGTAGAAAGTGATGAATCTATAGGATCAAAGGGGCCGTAAAAAAGGAGGTTTTATTTACCACATGAAGAACTGCTAGACGGAGTGGGCAAGGAGGCCGAGCAGTTCGATCGTCCGTGCCCTAACTTGGCGACGGAGGACACCTACGGCGACGACGGAGAAGACGATGTCCGCGGCCGGCGTGAAGACGGCGTCGGTGAGGTTGCGGCAGCTAAGCGCTTCGTTGCCGGCGTCGTCGAGTGCTAGCGGTGGCGCTAGGGTTTGTGCGAGAGTGGAAGAAGGGATAATGACTGTGGTGAGGCGTGTATTTACAGGGATAGGGACGGCACAGTGTTATTACACATGTGCCCCTGGAGATTCACATCTGAAGGACACGTGGCTATCATGCAACACATTGGAGGTTGTTCCACGTTCCCACGCACACCTGGATTGTCAGGTGGTCGTTCCTACTTCTCTAGGTTTTAGGTGAAAAGGATTTGGCATTGAAAACGGATTAATGTTTGTCTCTGTGTCTTTTGCTGACATGGATGCAGAGAAGACATTTTGACAGTGTCAACAGAATGCATATGATCTGGATAGATAGACTTAGGAAAGAAGCATAGAGGGGTTAGGGTCCGATCACATTCACTTAGTTCAAAAGATTCAGCAAGAAGCCATAGCTATAAGTGAATGCTGTAGAGGACAGAAACCAAATCAGTACGTTGAAGATAAATAGGAGAACTTTTTAATCATTGAAGACAAACAAAATCTGAAGACTTTGCAAATGTAACGCCATGAGATAGACACTTTAAAGGGAAGAATTTTGGTGGTGGCGTTACTCACCATATAGGAAGTATTAGACCCAAACACGGCACACAATTATCATGGCGCTCTGAAGTAAAATTCCACATTAATATATTCACACTCAGAATGTAAGTCTTCATAGATTGAGGATATACTTTACTTCGTGTGTTCGACATCTATGTCATCAACGTGCTTAAGTGTTAGGATGTGTGCCTGATCACAGGACATTTAAGGATTCCAAGATATTCAGCTAACACCGTAACTTGCAAAACCTCTTCTCATCCAAGGGTTTGGTGAAGATATCTGCCAATTGCTCGTCAGTGTTGACGTGTATGATATCAATATCTTCCTTCATAAAATGATCTCTGAGAAAGTGATGATGAATTTCAATGTGCTTTGTCTTCGAGTGCTGAACTAGGTTGTTGGCAATCTTGATGGCGCTTTCATTGTCGCAGTAGAGTGGAACTTGCTTTAGATGGATGCCATAGTCTTTGAGTGTTTGCTTCATCCATAGAAGCTGAGCGCAGCAAGATCTAGCAGCAATGTATTCAGATTCAGCAGTGGAGAGAGATACACAGTTCTGCTTCTTTGAAGACCAACATACAAGTGATCGTCCCAGAAAATGACAAGTGCCTGATGTAGACTTGCGACCCACCTTGTCACCAGCATAATCAGCATCCGAGAATGCAACTAGATCAAACTCTGAGCCCTTTGTATACCATAATCCTAGTGTTGGGGTGTGAGCCAAATATCTGAGAATTCGCTTCACAGCTAAGTGATGCGATTCCTTTGGCGCCTCTTGGAACTGGGCACACATGCAAACACTAAGCATGATATCTGGCCTATATGCACATAAATAAAGCATGGAACCAAGCATGGACCGGTATACCTTTTGATCAAACTCTTTACCATTGTCGTCGGGACCCAGATGATGTTTGGCTAGCATTGGCGTCGTGTAGCCTTTGCAGTCTTGCATTCCAAATTTCTTCAGGCGATCTTTAAGGTATTTCTCTTGAGATATAAAGATGCCGTTGCATTGCTGACCTATTTGAAGACCAAGGAAGAACTTCAGCTCACCCATCATGGACATCTGATATTGCTCTTGCATCATATATCCAAACTCTTCACTTTATTTCTGATTGGTGCAGCCGAAGATAATGTCATCCACATATATTTGGCACACAAACAGTTCACCTTCATATGTCTTCATGAAGAGAGTGGGGTCAAGGGAAAACTACTAGGGAAAAGCCTATACACAGAATCTTACTAGCAGCGCGCTTTAAAATCAGGCGCTGCTGCTAAGTAGCAGGAGCGCGGGTTTTTAACCCTCGCTACTACTAAGTTGATAGCAGTAGCGCTGGTTTTTTACCCTCGCTACTACTAAGCGGTCTCTATCGTGCCCCCGGGACATGCCATAGTAGTAGCGCGGGTTTTTAACCCTCGCTACTACTAAGTTGATAGCAGTAGCACTGGTTTTTACCCCTCGCTACTACTAAGCGGTCTCTACCGTGCCCCTGGGTCATGCCATAGTAGTAGCGAGGGTTATAAACCCGCGCTACTACTAAGTTTTTACCCCTCGCTACTACTAAGAGGTCTCAACCGTGCCCCTCCGGGACATGCCATAGTAGTAGCGAGGGATAAAATCCCTCGCTACTACTAAAGGTCCCATTTTGAAACTCTCCCCCCTGGATCGCCTTTTCGGTTTTGTAAAAAGCAAAAGAAAATGATAAAAACTTCAAAAACTAAAATCCTTCGAGATGTAGTTATGTTACTACATCTAGTAGTTAGGAAAATTTAAAAACTTAAATTTGGACATGTTTTCCAAAAAGTGTAGGGAAAATGTAAAACGGCTATAACTTTTGCATACGATGTTAGAAAAAAACGTATAACATATCAAAATGTTTCAAAAATTAAAATCCTTTGAGATGTAGTTTTGTTACTACATCTACTAGTTAGGAAAATTTAAAAACTTAAATTTGGACATGTTTTGCAAAAAGTGTAGGGGAAATGTAAAACTGCTATAACTTTTGCATACGATGTCAGAAAAAACGTATAATATATCAAAATGTTCAGCACGAAAATCCGCATACGATGGAGACTGCCTACGTCCTGTTTGCAAATTTTTAGAATCCTCAAATTCTAAAAGGAAAAAAATTTATGCTCAAATTTCAGTTTTTTTAGTTTTGGTCAAATCTGGTCAAACTGTGGTCAAACTACTTGTTCAAGAAGTATTACTGTTACTAAATAATTATTCAAGAATATTAGTGTTACTAAATAATTATTTCAGTTTTTTGGAATTTTGGTCAAATCTGGTCAAACTGTGGTCAAACTTTGGTCAAAATGTGGTCAAACTCCTTATTCAAGAAATATTAGTGTTACTAAATAATTATTGTTTTTAGAACAATAGTTTTAAACACAAACAGCGAAATGTGTGACTTCATGCTCAAGCTAAACTCCTGAGGGTTAATAGGATTTACATCTTAATATTGTCAGGAAAACAACAAGTGCAGACTTGGAATCGAGGGAGAATAGAACCCGGAAGTTAAGCGTGCTCAGGCTGGAGTAGTGAGAGGATGGGTGACTGTCCGGGAAGTTAGATGATTTGGAATGATGAGGGGTGATTAGAGATTAAATTGAGCAGCGATGAGGGTGATTAGAGATTAGAGGTTAAAATAATTCAGAAATTTGAAAATTCGCGCAAAAAATTCGAAAAAAATTCCGCGGGTTAGTAGTAGCGCGGGTTTTTACCCACGCTACTACTAACGGACATAGTAGTAGCGCGAGTGGCACCCGCGCTGCTGCTATACGTTAGCTATAGCGCCTTATTAGTAGCGCCGGCCCCCGCACTGCTAATAGGCCCAAAACCCGCGCTGCTGCTAGGATTTTCCCTAGTAGTGGAACCAGGTTTGAAGCCTTGGCTCTTCAGGAAGTTTTTGAGTGTGTCATACCAAGACCGAGGGGCTTGTTTGAGGCCATACAGTGCCTTGTTGATCCTGTACACCATGTCAGCATGTTTTGGATCTTCAAAGCCAGGCGGTTGTGCAACATACACTTCTTCTTCAATCTTGCCATTGAGAAAAGCGCTCTTCACATCCATTTGATACAGAAGAATGTTATGATGATTTGCATAGGCCACCAGTATGCGTATGGCTTCAAGCCTAGCCACAGGAGCAAATGTTTCATCAAAGTCAATCCCTTCAACTTGAGTGTATCCTTGAGCAACGAGATGAGCTTTGTTTCTGACAACTTGACCATGCTCATCTTGCTTGTTGCGATATATACATTTAGTGCCTATTATATTGTGCCTACGAGGATCAGGACGCTTAACCAGTTCCCATACATTATTCAGCTCAAACTGTTGAAGCTCTTCTTGCATAGCTTGAATCCATTCAGGTTCCATGAAGGCTTCATCAACTTTCTTGGGTTTAGATATTGAGACGAATGTGAAGTGCCCACAGAAATTTGCTAGCTGTGTTGCCCTTGAACGAGTGAGTGGACCTGGTGCATTGGTGCTATCAATTATTCTCTCAATCTGTACTTCATTTGCAACACGAGGATGTACAGGACGAAGATTTTGCTCTTGCTGATCATTGTCATCGTTAGAAGGATTGTCTTCAGGCTGAGCATTGTCTTCATGTTGATCAGGTGTGGAGATGATAAGTTCCTCTTCAGGCTGAGCTTCAGATGGTATGATTTCTCCAGTTCCCATAAGTTTGATTGATTCACTGGATGGAACTTCATCTAGCACATTTGGCAGGTGCTCTCTTTGCGAGCCATTAGTCTCATCGAACCGCACATCCATAGTTTCAACCACTTTATAGTGAAAGAGGTTGAAGACTCTGTAGGAGTGCGAATCCTTTCCATATCCAAGCATAAAACCTTCATGTGATTTCGGTGCAAATTTTGAAGTGTGATGTGGATCCTTGATCCAGCACCTGGCACCAAATACTCTGAAGTAACTGACATTTGGCTTCTTGCCAGTAAGGAGCTCATAGGATGTCTTGTTGAGAAGCTTGTGAAGATAAACACGGTTGATGATATGGCATGCAGTATCAATGGCTTCAGGCCAGAATTTTCTTGGAGTCTTGTATTCATCAAGCATCGTCCGGGCCATCTCAATAAGTGTTTTGTTCTTGCGTTCCACGACACCATTCTGCTGCAGCGTGTATGAAGCTGAGAATTCATGTGTGATGCCCAAAGTATCAAGATACATATCTAGGCCAGTGTTCTTGAATTCAGTGCCATTGTCACTTCTGATGTGCTTTATCTTAACGCCATTGTTGTTCATGGCTCGATTGGCGAAGCGTCTGATGACATCCTGCACTTCAGTCTTGTAGAGGATTATATGCACCCAAGTATATCTTGAATAATCATCAACAATGACAAAGCCATAGAGACAAGCAGTAGTAGTAAGAGTTGAGTAATGAGTGGGACCAAAAAGGTCCATGTGGAGTAGTTCGAAGGGTTGAGTCGTTGTCATGATTGTCTTCGAGGGATGCTTGGCCCTCGTCATCTTTCCTGCTTCACAGGCACCACATAAGTGATCCTTCTTGAACTTGACGCCCTCGATGCCTGTGACATACTTCTTTCATGCAAGAGTGTGCAAGTTCCTCATGCCAGCATGCCCTAGCCTCCGATGCCAGAGCCAGCATTCTGAAGCTTTTGCTAGAAGACATACGGCAAGTTGTGGTCCTGCTGAGAAATCTACCACGTACAAATCATCTTTCCGATACCCTTCAAAAACTAGAGACTTGTCAGATTCCATTAGAACAAGGCAACGATATTTTCCAAACATCACAATCATGTTTAAATCGCAAAGCATTGAGACAGACATTAAGTTGAAACCAAGGGATTCAACAAGCATTACTTTATCCATGTGTTGATCCCTTGAGATTGCAACTCTACCTAGACCCAATACCTTGCTTTTACTAGTGTCAGCAAATGTGATGTGACTTTTGTCAGATGGACGTAAGGTTGAGTCCATGAGAAGACTTCTCTTGCCAGTCATGTGATTAGTACACCCACTGTCAATAATCCATTCTGAAGAAGCTGGTGTCGTACCCTATAGTGCAGTTAGGGGGATAGGCTTCACGAAGAGAATTGTGAAGCATAAACATTTGACGAGCAAGTGGATTATGAAAGCTTAGATCGAGGTTAGGACTGATAGGGCAAGTAGCAAGTGACTCAGGAACAAAATACATAATAAGACCATTTGGGCATTTGATCTTGTGCCCTACAAGATGTTTAAGGTCCCCAGCAATAGCTTCAGACGATTTTGGTTTTCAGCTGGAGACCTTTCCCTGCAAAAGAGAGTTAAGCTTTCTTAGCCACCCACATCTTCAAGGGTGGCTTCGAAGCAATGAGTCTAAGTGCAGCATCTGAGAACTTTGGCTTTGGAGCCATAGCAAATAGTCTTGCAGGTGGACAATAGTACTCATAAGAATAAGCAGAATAGTTATTGGTCTTATGAACATGGCAGTTTGATAAAACGCGCTCATATTCATAGGCCTGAGTATGGCTTCCCTGCAAAATATTTGCATTAGTGCGACTCAGGTGAGTCCTTTGTCTATATGAAGCCTTCGGACCATATGAAGCCTGTGGTCTGGGGTTTGTCTTCTTCACTTATGGTGTCATGACAACATTCACAGGAAGATTCTCCAACAACCTTTTCGGCACCCAGACTTTCTTCATAGGTGGCTCGTTCCTGCAGTTAGTACCAATATACCTGGCAAACACTTCACCATTCTGATTCTTAAATAGTTTATAGTTTGCATCAAAGGATTCATCAACAACAATGGGATTTGCACAATTGAAGCCTGACAGGGTGGATGGACCCACTGAGGGTTCCTTTGTAGCAACCCATGTGGTTTTGGAGTACTACTCAGGTTTCCAGTAAGAGCCATCAACATTCATTTTCCTTTCGAACCCAAGACCCTCTTTCCTAGGGTTTCAGTTCAGAATCTGCCTTTTAAGAACATCGCATAGTGTCTGATGCCCTTTGAGACTTTTGTACATCCCTGTTTCAAGCAATGTCTTCAACCTAGCATTCTCATCAGCAATAGCAGTGGTATCCTCAGGAGAGGGGTTAGTTACCACATCAACAGTTGAAGATATTGCAATAGTAGCAGTAGTAGAACACCCAGCAACAGAAGTAGCGTTGTCACGCTCAATGCATTTAATACACGGTGGTTCAAATCCTTCCTGAGCGGAACTGATCTGTTCGGCGCGAAGTGACTCATTTTCCTTTTTAAGATCTTCATGAGCCACTCTCAATTTCTCAAGATCTTGCTTCCTTTGAAGATAATCATAGTAAAGCTTTTCATGAGTTGTTGAGAGCATTTCATGATGACTTTCAAGTTCCTCATACTTAACGTGAAGATTTTTTATGTCTTCAATTAAGGACTGAGATCGAGTCATTTCAGCATCTAACAGGTCATCGCTTTTGTCTAACAGTTTTTGAATATGTTCCATAGCTTTCTGTTGTTCAGTTGCAATTTTAGCAAGTGTTCTATAGCTTGGTTTGGAACCACAATCAGAGTCATCTTCACTAGATGTTTGATAGTGACTAGTGCCTGTGTTTACCTTGGCACCATGTGCCATGAAGCAGTAGGTAGGAGCAGAGTATTCCTTGTCATTAGCATCTATGTTGGTGATGAAGTCATTGTCTTCAGTGTTGAAGATGGACTTGGCAAGGTATGCTCTAGCCAGACTTGCAACGCCAGAATCGGACTCCTCCTCAGACTCCACCTCCGCCTCCTCAGAAGCGGACTCCTCCTCCGAATCCATTTCCTTGCCAACAAACGCACGAGCCTTGCCAGATGAGCTCTTTCTTGTGTGATGAAGACTTTGAGGAAGACTTGGAAGAAGACTTTGAGTATTTCTTCTTCTTGTTGTTGTTGTCAGAGTCATACTCCTTGCTCTTCTTCTTCTTCTTGTTCTCATTGTCCCACTATGGACACTCAGAGATGTAGTGGCCAGGTTTCTTGCACTTGTGGCATGTTCTCTTCTTGTAGTCATGAGCAGAAGCTTCATCATTCCTTGAGCTTGATCGTGAAGACTTTCTGAAGCCTTTCTTCTTGGTGAATTTTTGGAACTTCTTCACAAGCATGGCAAGCTCCTTTCCAATGTCTTCAGGATCATCAGAACTGCTGTCAGATTCTTCTTCAGATGAGGAGACAGCTTTTGCCTTCAAGGCACGAGGTCGCCCATAGTTGGGACCGTAGATGTCTCTTTTCTCAGAAAGCTGAAACTCGTGTGTGTTGAGCCTCTCAAGTATGTCAGACGGATTGAGTGTCTTGAAGTCAGGACATTCTTGAATCATCAGGGCTAGCGTGTCAAACGAGCTGTCAAGTGATCTCAGGAGTGTCTTGACGACTTCATGCTTGGTGATCTCAGTGGCGCCGAGGGCTTGAAGCTCATTTGTGATGTCAGTGAGTCAATCAAACATGAGCTGGACATTCTCATTGTCATTTCCCTTGAAGCGGTTGAAGAGGTTGCGAAGGGCACTGATTCTTTGATCTCTCTGGGTTGAGACGCCTTCGTTGACCTTGGAGAGCCAGTTCTAGACTAGCTTAGATGTTTCCAAAGAACTCACACGGCCATACTGTCCTTTGGTCAGATGACCACAGATGATGTTCTTGGCAGTGGAGTCCAGTTGAACGAACTTCTTGACATCAGCAGCGGTGACACCTTCACCAGCCTTGGGAACGCCATTCTTGACGACATACCATAGGTCGACATCAATGGCTTCAAGATGCAAGCGCATCTTATTCTTCCAGTAGGGATATTCTGTTCCATCAAAGACTGCGCACGCAGCGGAGACTTTGATTATCCCTACAATCGACATAGCTAAAACTCCAGGTGGTTAAACCGAATCACATAGAACAAGGGAGTACCTTGCTCTGATACCAATTGAAAGTGCTAGTGATCGACTAGAGGGGGGTGAATAGGCGATTTTTATGAAAGTCTTCAAAACATGGAAGTTTCGAAGACAAACAATAGAAATAAACCTATTGCCATGCAGCGGAAGGTAGACTACACTAAGCAAGCCATAGTCAAGTATTCAATGAAGTGAAAGAACAATGACTAATAGCAGCTAGGCAGTATAGATCAGGTAGGAAGATAGTGTGAGGCCAATCAGAACAAGCAGTCACTCAGTGAAGACAAAAGATAATGCAATCATACAATGACTTCACCAGGGCGAACAGTAAGTAAAGGAAAGGGAAGGATGAAACCAGTGACTCGTTGAAGACAATGATTTGTTGGACCAGTTCCAGTTGCTGTGACAACTGTACGTCTGGTTAGGGAGGCTGAGATTCAACTCAGAAGACCGCGTCTTCACCTTATTCCCCTTGAGCTAAGGACACCCAGTCCTCGCCCAATCACTCTGGTAAGTCTTTAAGGTAGACTTCCAAACCTTCACAGACTTCGTTCACCGGCGATCCACAATGACTCTTGGATGCTCAGAACGCGACGCCTAACCGGCTGGAGGATTCACTGTCCTCAAGTGTAATAAGTCCTTCAGATCACATAGACAGGAAGACTTAAGTGATGCCTAACACTGTTTGGCTCTGGGTGTTTAGGGCTTTATCCTCGCAAGGAATTCTCTCTCAAAGGCTTCAAGGTGGGTTGCTCTCAAACGACAAAATCCATGCACTAACTCTGAGTAGCCAACCGTTTATGGTTGTAGGGGGTGGGCTATTATAGCCACTAGGCAACCCGACCTGATTTGTCCGAAATGACCCTGGGTCACTAAGGAACTGACACCTGTTCCAATGGTCAGATTTCAAACACACACGACAACTTTACTTGGGCTACAAGCAAAGCTGACTTATCCAACTCTGAATAAGATTTCCTCTCATAGTCTTCACTCGAAGACATGGGATTTTGGTTAAGCATCACTTCAGTCATTCTGACTGGTTCTCTTGGACCCCACTTAACAGTACGGTAGTTCCTATGACTCATCAAAGAAAAACAAAGAACGACGAAACTGCTAAGTCTTCGCGCTCCATAGTCTTCACGCGGTGTCTTCTCTTGTCATAGTCTTCAATGTGAGTGTCTTCACATACCACCTTTGACTTCAATGTCTTCATACATTTTTAATGGTCATCTCTGGTAGGAAAACCGAATCAATGAGGGACTTCTACCTGTGTTATCCTGTAATTCCCACAAACACATTAGTCCCTCAACCAGGTTTGTCGTCAATACTCCAAAACCAACTAGGGGTGGCACTAGATGCACTTACAGGACCCACCGGGTCAAAGTGTACGTAGCGTTTTCATTCTGGTCACGAACGTGTACGTACATACTGGTCGATGTAGAGGCACGCATGTGTCGTAGTAGAGGCGCGCATGTGTCGTAGTAGAGGCGCGCACGTAGCATGTACACATACGTACAGTGGCTAGGGTGCAAGAAAGAAAATACGGCCACGTATGTGTACATATGGGCGGGGTCTCGAACGCCTACTCGCGCATACGTACGGCCAGGGCT
This sequence comes from Triticum urartu, assembly GCF_003073215.2. Taxonomy (NCBI): domain Eukaryota; kingdom Viridiplantae; phylum Streptophyta; class Magnoliopsida; order Poales; family Poaceae; genus Triticum; species Triticum urartu. Next base: position 709,911,934 of record NC_053024.1, on the reverse strand, counting down.
CGTGTACATTGCTAGGTGGAATAGAGAAACAGCGTCGTCGTCGTGTTCACCGGGAGGCAACGGAATGCGTCGTGTTAATGGGGAGGCAACGGAATGTGTCGTGCTCATCGTGAGGGCTTGGACAGAACAGGCGATGGAAACGAGGCCTGGCGTACCGCAGAACGGAGGAAACGGCCTTGTGTTCGACCGGCCACATTCGAAACTGGATCCCGTTGATCGGGAGGGGTCTGGCGTACCGCAAAACGGAGGAAACGGACCTCCTACGGTCGAAACAGGGGTCATGTTGATCGGGAGGGGTGTGGCGTACCGCAAAACGGACGAAACGGACTTGTGTTAGAGCGCTACGGTCGAAACAGGGGTCCTGTTCATCGGGAGGGGTGTGGCGTACCGCAAAAGGGGACTCCACGGGATACTGTTCATCTCCATCGTCGACCCCATCCAGCCTCCACGAGCTACTGTTATCCACCGTCGACCTCCTCCAGCCTCCACCTGCGACTGTTCATCCACGGGCTCCTGTTCATCCAACCTCCACCGCGCGCTACTCCACCGGCTACTGTTCAACCAGCCCTCTCCACGGGCTCCTGTTCAACCACCCCTCCATGGGCTACTGTTCATCCTGCCCTCCACCGTCTACTGTTCATCCTGCCCTCCACGGGGTGGTCCTGTTCATCCAGCCCTCCACGGGGTCCTGTTCATCCAGCCCCAACCAGCTCGATCGATTGGGGTCATGTTCATCCAGAGGCAACACCACGGGGTCCTGTTCATCCACCCCCACCAGGAACTGTTCATCCAACCCCCCCCCCCCGCAACGCTCACTGTTCATCCAGAGGCAGCATCGATCGGCTTCAGTTAACAGCAGTAGAGAAGGAATCGCTCGATCGGGTTCAATTAACAGCCATCGATCGATCGCTCTGGTTCAGTAACGCGTAGCCTGCAGTGCAATCGCTCGGGCTCAGTTAGAGCCCAACGCCTCGCTCGGGTTCAGTTAGAGCCAACGCCTCGCACACACGCATGTATGTGTACGAGAGAAACGCGCATCGCACGGCCCCTGACCTCCCACCGTAACCGGGAACTCCCCGAAATTTTCCTCGCCCTCACTTCTACCATGGTTTTTTCTGTCATGGACGGCCCAAAGAATGTCATGCAGCTGCATCTCCGGCCCGCCCAGGACGAAAAGCCCATTTTCTGTCATGATTTTTTGTCATAGAAGTAGGAGCCCACCACATCTATGATGATACCGGGTTTTGTCACAATTATCGTCATAGAAGTGTCATATGTATGATAGAAAAAAAATCGTTTGGCCCAAAATGTCACGGATGTGTCTTTTTTTGTAGTGATAGGTGTCATTCCACACCGACACTTCAAAATAACATGGCCAAAGAAAGTTATCCCTACAAAATCATATAGTCTGGCTATGCTCCATCTTCACCACACAAAGTATTTAAATCATGCACAACCCCGATGACAAGCCAAGCAATTTTTTCATACTTTTAGTGTTCTCAAACTTTTTCAATCTTCACGCAATACATGAGCGTGAGCCATGGACATAGCACTATAGGTGGAATAGAATGGTGGTTGTGGAGAAGACAAAAGGGGGGAAGATAGTCTCACATCAACTAGGCGTATCAACGGGCTATGGAGATGCCCATTAATAGATATCAATGTGAGTGAGTAGGTATTGCCATGCAACAGATGCACTAGAGCTATAAGTATATGAAAGCTCAACAAAAAGAACTAAGTGGGTGTGCATCCAACTTGCTTGCTCACGAAGACCTAGGGAATTTTAAGGAAGCCCATCATTGGAATATACAAGCCAAGTTCTATAATGAAAAATTCCCACTAGTATACTAAAGTGATAACATAGGAGACTCTCTATGAAGATCTTGGTGCTACTTTGAAGCACAAGTGTGGTAAAAGGATAGTAGCATTGTCCCTTCTCTCTTTTTCTCTCGTTTTTTTATTTGGGACTTTTCTCTCTTTTTTTATGGCCTCTTTTTTTTTATTTGGTCCGGAGTCTCATCCCGACTTGTGGGGGAATCATAGTCTCCATCATCCTTTCCCCACTTGGGACAATGCTCTAAAAATGATTATCATCACACTTTTTTATTTACTTACAACTCAACAATTACAACTCTATACTTAGAACAAAATATGACTCTATGTGAATGCCTCCGGCGGTGTACCGGGATATGCAATGAATCAAGAGTGACATGTATGAAAGAATTATGAACGGTGGCTTTGCCATGAATACAATGTCAACTACATGATCACGCAAAGCAATATGACAATGATGGAGCGTGTCATAGTAAACGGAACGGCGGTAAGTTGCATGGCAATATATCTCGGAAGGGCTATGGAAATGCCATGATAGGTAGGTATGGTGGCGTTTTGAGTAAGGTATATAGTGGGTGTATGATACCGGCGAAAGGTGCGCGGTATTAGAGAGGCTAGCAATGGTGGAAAGGTGAGAGTGAGTATGATCCATGGACTCAACATTAGTCATAAAGAACTCATATACTTATTGCAAAAATCTACAAGTTATCAAAGCAAAGTATTACGTGCATGCTCCTAGGGGGATAGATTGGTAGGAAAAGACCATCGCTTGTCCCCGACCGCTACTCATAAGGAAGACAATCAATAAATAAATCATGCTCCGACTTCATCACATAACGGTTCACCATACATGCATGCTACGGGAATCACAAGCTTTAACACAAGTATTTCTCAAATTCACAACTACTCAACTAGCATGACTCTAATATCACCATCTCCATATCTCAAAACAATTATCAAGTATCAAACTTCTCATAGTATTCAACACACTCATAAGAAAATTTTATTATTAATCTTGAATGCCTAACATAATTAAAGCAATTTACCAGGCTGTTTTGTAGGACTCTCAAAATAATCTAAGTGAAGCATGAGAGAACAATGGTTTCTATAAAACAAATCCACCAACGTGCTCTAAAAGATATAAGTGAAGCACTAGATCAAAAACTATATAACTCAAAAGATATAAGTGAAGTACATAGAGTATTCTAACAATTTCTGAATCATGTGTGTCTCTCTCAAAAGGTGTGTACAACAAGGATGATTGTGGAAAACTAACAAATAAATACTCAAATAATACAAGATGCTCCAAGTAAAACACATATCATGTGGTAAATAAAAATATAGCTCTAAGTAAAGTTACCGATGGAAGTAGACGAAAGAGGGGATGCCTTCCGGGGCATCCCCAAGCTTTGGCGTTTAGATGTCCTTAGATTATCTTGGGGGTTCCATGGGCATCCCCAAGCTTAGTCTCTTGCCACTCCTTGTTCCATAATCCATCAAATCTTTACCCAAAACTTGAAAACTTCACAACACAAAACTTAAAGTAGAAAATCTCGTGAGCTCCGTTAGTGAAAGAAAAAAAAACACCACTTCAAGGTACTGTAATGAACTCATTCTTTATTTATATTGGTGTTAAACCTACTTTATTCCAACTTATCTAGGTTTTATAAACTATTTTACTAGCCATACATTCATTAAAATAAGCAAACAACACACGAAAAACAGAATCTGTCAAAAACAGAACAGTCTGTAGTAATCTGTAGCTAAAGCAAGATTTGGAACACCAAAAATTCTAAAATAAATTGCTGGACGTGAGGAATTTACCTACTAATCATCTTCAAAAATAATTAACTAAATATCATTTTCCGAATAAAAATTACAGCAATTCTCGTGAGAGCTAAAGTTTCTGTTTTTTACAGCAAGATTAAAAAGACTTTCCCCAAGTCTTCCCAACGGTTCTACTTGGCACAAACACTAATTGCACACAAAAAACACAACCAAAACAGAGGCTAGATAAATTAGTTATTACTAAACAGGAGCAAAAAGTAAGGAATAAAAATAAAATTGGGTTGCCTCCCAACAAGCGCTATCGTTTAACGCCCCTAGCTAGGCATAAAAGCGACGATAGATCTAGGTGTTGCCATCTTTGGTAGGAAATCCATAAGTGGCTCTCGTAATAGATTCACATGGTAATTTAATTTTCTTTCTAGGGAATTTTTCCATGCCTTTCCTTAACAGAAATTGGAATCTAATATTCCCTTCCTTCATATCAATAATTGTACCAATCGTTCTAAGGAAAGGTCTACCAAGAATAATAGGACATGAAGGATTGCAATCTATGTCAAGAACAATAAATTCTATGGGCACATAATTCCTATTTGCAACAATAAGAACATCATTAATTCTTCCCATAGGTTTCTTAATAGTGGAATCCCCAAGGTGCATGTAGCAACCAGACCTCAAACGGTCTGATCTCTGTGCTCCGGTGTCATCCCTGGATCAGTAATGCTGACACCACACAGTACTTGAAGGATTTATAACAGAGTAGCAATCACACACTTATTACATCGAGTGTCTCAATAGAGAACTTATTACAATAAATATGGCTTAAGGCCATCTAACAACGATAACAGCGGAAGGCTTGGAAGATAAGTGAGTCCATCAACTCCAACGGCATCACTGAGTATAGAACCACGACCTAAAAAATCCTTAATCGTCGTCTGAAAAGTCTGCAACATTAATGTTGCAGCCCGAAAACGGGTCAGCACATGGAATATGCTGGCAAGGTAACACATAGATAGTAATGGAATGAAACAACTATACTATATGCATATTTGGCTGGTGGAAAGCTCTATGGTTACAGTTTTGCGTAAAGCCAATTTTTCCCCACTTCAAAGGAATAAAATTTAATTACTATCATGGTGGTTGTTAAACATTGAGAATGGTTGATAGCATTCTCAATACCAATTAAGCATCATTATTAAACATAACCCAACAAAATTAATTTTAGAGTAACATGTTGAGATTCACATGATAATCCAAGTACTAGATACTCAAGATGTCCATAACCGGGGACACGGCTAATCATGATTAGTTTATTACACTCTGCAAAGGTTTGCACACTTTTCCCCACAAGACTCGATCGCCTCTGTTTGTTTTCTCGCACTACATGGGGTTTGAGAAGACGGATGACCGAGACATAGTCTTTCAGAAGCGCTAGCACCTTACGATCGGGTAGACCGTACCACCTACATCCCCTACATCTGCTAGTCTACCACTGTAAGAGTTCGCACAACTTAGTCAACTATGCTAGAGCCCATAATAGCTTGTGGCTGCACACGGAAGTTTCTAGCATGAATAGTCTCATGATCCCTTTGAGCCTGGGTGGCGGTCCAAAAGAAAACAGGCAAGTCCTGAAATACCCAGGTGCCTCAATCCACCCAGACATGTGTTTAAGTTGCCACCTTAGATAAACCATTAATTAACAATCTCACATCTGTCATGGATATCACTCACCCAATCCACGTCTACTAGCATAGCATGGCATAATAAGCAAACGTAGAAGTAACTCCCAAAGGTTTGATAATAACAGATAATAGGTACTACCTCATCTACTTCCTATCCCACAATTTAATTAGATCCTAATCATGCAATGTGTGAGGATTGATCTAATGCAATAAAACTGGGTAGTAGAAAAGTATGATCAAAGTGTTACTTGCCTTGCTGATGATCCGCGAAACCTAAGGATTCGAAGTAACAAGCGGCGCACTCCGGGTATTCTATCGCAGACAAACAAACAAGCATACAATAAGTACTCATCTAATGCACGGGTAAAACACAAATAAGAGATCTAAGCAGAAGGTTCATCTTAAGAACTCCGGTTCGCAAAAAGAATCAAATCGAACGAAGCAACAAAAGTCAAACGGCGAAAGAAAACAACTTCGTTCTACTAATATGGATCTAGGGCAAATTTTATAGTACCAAAATCTTGTTTAAGTTGCTTAAACGGATAGAGGGTTTTGAGACGAATCTCTAGGCGCTTGAATTGCCTGATTCCGATAAACGAACGAAAAGTTATACTAAAACGAAAATCGGATCAGGAACAGCGATCCAAAAAATCGCGGATTTAATCCGAGAAAAAGAAAAATGACGAACGCTCGCTAGAACGAACGAACGGACGAACACTTGCTATTTAAATAAACCTGAAAAACCGATCTATTTAAAAAAATCGAAACTAAAAAAACCGACGAAAACCGATCTATTTTTTTTAAAAAAAACGTTGGCACGGAAGTTGAGGCGGCGGCGAACCTCGGCGGCGGCGGCGGGCAGCGGCGGCGGCGGCGGGCAGCGACGGCGGCGGCGCGTGGCGGCGGCGGCGCGGCGCGTGGGGGCGAGCGGCGGCAGCGCGGGGCTCGAGGGCGGGCGGGGCTGGCGGGTAGGGTTTCTCCCGGGGGGCTGGGCCGGCTTATATTGCCTAGTCGGGCCAGAATCCTAGTCGGACGCGGCCCGTTAGGTCGGTTCATTTTTTTAAATTATTCCGCTCGGAAGAAAAATAAAAAGAAATACTAAACGGACTCCAAAAATCCCGAAATATATTTTCACGGGCTTCTAAAATCAAGACGCACAAGGTGAACATTTATTTGGGACCTAAATGCAATTTTGAAAAACGCACATTTTTCCTAAACTCAAATAAAACACCGAAAAACTCCGAAATAAAATCTTATTTGATTTTATTATTAAATACTCAATATTTCTTTATTTTGGGAAAGTCATTTTATTCCCTCTATCATATTTTTGTAATAGAAATAATTGATGATAAAATAAATAAAATCAAATGATCCTATTCTCAAAATTTGAGAAAACTCAAATATGCAAATAACAAAATCCCCAACTCTCTCCGTGGGTCCTTGAGTTGCGTAGAATTTCTAGGATCAACCAAAATGCAGAATAAAATATGATATGCAATGATGATCTAATGTATAACATTCCAAATTGAAAATTTGGGATGTTACAAACCTACCCCCCTTAAGATGAATCTCGCCCTCGAGATTCGGGTTGGCTAGAAAATAGGTGAGGGTGGTCTTTGAGCAAATCTTCCTCTCGTTCCCAGGTGGCTTCATCCTCTGTGAGGTGGCCCCACAGAACCTTGCAAAATCTGATAACCTTGCTGCGGGTAACTCGGCTGGCAAACTCGAGAATCTTAATTGGTTTCTCCTCGTAGGTCAAATCGTTATCCAACTGAATAGTTTCCAATGGCACTGTATCTCTCAACGGTATGTCAGCCATCTCCGCGTGACATTTCTTTAACTGAGAAACATGGAACACATCATGAACTCCTGACAATCCTTCGGGCAATTCCAACTTGTAGGCCAATTCTCCCATACGCTCCAGAACTTGATATGGTCCTACAAATCGTGGCGCTAACTTTCCTTTAACAACAAAACGCTTTGTTCCCCGAAGTGGAGATACTCGAAGATAAGCTCTATCTCCGACTTCGTAAACTTTCTCCTTGCGTTTAGAATCTTCATAGCTCTTCTGTCTGGACTGGGCTACCTTGAGCCTATCATGAATCAACTTCACCTTCTGTTCAGACTCTTTAATCAAGTCAGGTCCAAACAACTGGCGGTCTCCAACTTCGTCCCACGACAATGGTGTCCTGCACCTCCTTCCGTATAAAGCTTCGAAAGGGGCCATCTTTAAACTGGTTTGATAACTGTTGTTGTAAGAGAACTCTGCATATGGCAAATTATCGTCCCAACTAGATCCATAATCTAGTGCACAAGCTCTCAGCATATCCTCCAAAATCTGATTGACTCTCTTGGTCTGTCCATCTGTCTGTGGATGAAAAGCTGCACTGAATTCTAGCCTGGTACCCAAAGTTTCATGCAACTGTTTCCAGAACTTTGAGGTAAACTGGGTTCCTCTATCTGATACGATACTTCTCGGGACTCCATGCAGACATACGATCCTGGTCATGTATATCTTTGCCAACTTAGCACTGGTATAAGTGGTCTTTAATGGGATGAAATGAGCTACTTTCGTCAATCGATCAACTACAACCCAAATCGAGTCATAGCCTGAACGAGTCCTGGGCAATCCCGTGATAAAATCCATGCCTAACTTATCCCACTTCCATTCGGGTATCGGCAATGGTTGTAACAGTCCTGCTGGCTTCTGATGCTCTGCCTTTCCTCTCTGACATACATCACAAACTGCTACATACTCCGCAATATCTTTCTTCATTCCGGTCCACCAGAAAATATCCTTCAAATCCAAATACATCTTGGTATTTCCTGGGTGAATTGAATATGGTGAGTCGTGTGCCTCTTGCAAAATCAACTTCCTGATCTCCGGGTCACTGGGCACGTAAACGCGGTCTTCAAACCATAGGGTGTCGTGCTCATGCTCATGAAATCCTTTAGCTTTTCCTTTGCTCAGTTTCTCCTTTATAGCGGCAATCTCTTTGTCAGCTTTCTGAGCTTCCCCAATTTTATCCATCAAAGTTGACTGAATCTCCAATGCTGCTACATAGCCTCTCGGAACTATTTCCAAACATAGTTCACGAATATTTTTGGCTAACTCCTTGGGTATTTCTCCCATTATTAATGTATTGACATGTCTCTTACGGCTTAATGTGTCAGCTACTACATTAGCCTTTCCGGGGTGATAATGCAATTTCATATCATAATCCTTGATAAGCTCCAACCATCTCCTTTGTCTGAGGTTTAACTCCTTCTTTGTGAAAATGTACTTCAAACTCTTATGATCCGTGTACACCTCACAATGATTTCCAATGAGGAAATGTCTCCATGTCTTCAATGCATGCATTACGGCTGCTAACTCCAAATCAGGCGTGGCATAATTCAACTCATGAGGCTTTAGTTGTCTTGAGGCATATGAAACAACTCTCCCTTCCTGCATAAGCACTGCTCCAAGTCCTCGATGTGAAGTGTCGCAATACACCTCATAATCTTTGGTCTGGTCTGGCAAAATCAACACTCGTGAGGTAACCAAGCGTTTCTTCAACTCCTGGAAACTAGCCTCACATTCCTCTGTCCATATGAACTTGGTATCCTTCTTTAACAACTCCGTCATAGGCTTCGCAATCTTTGAGAAATTCTCAATAAATCTCCGGTAGTATCCTGCGAGTCCAAGAAAACTCCGGATCTCTCCAACTGTTGTTGGGGCTTCCCACTTGGTCACGGTTTCCACTTTAGTGGGATCAAATGCTATACCTTCTCCGGATATAACGTGTCCGAGGAATCCCACTTCCTTCAACCAAAACTCACATTTGCTGAACTTGGCATATAATTGATGTTCTCTGAGCTTTCCAAGTACCAAACGAAAATGCTCCTTATGCTCCTCTTCATTCTTCGAATAAACCAGGATATCATCAATGAACACTATGATGAACTTATCCAATAACTCCATAAACACTTTGTTCATCATGTTCATAAAATAGGTAGGTGCGTTAGTCAGACCAAATGACATAACGGTATACTCATACAGCCCATACCTGGTGGTCAAAGTTGTCTTAGGAATATCTTGTTCTCGAATCTTCAACTGGTGGTATCATGATCGCAGATCGATCTTGGAAAATACCTTAGCTCCTTGCAATCGATCAAACAGATCGTTGATCATTGGCAGTGGGTACTTGTTCTTGATCGTTACTTCATTCAATCCTCGATAATCGACAACCATCCTCAATGATCCATCCTTCTTCTCCACTTGTAGTACTGGCGATCCCCAAGGTGAAGAACTTGGGCGAATATATCCGTTATCCAGTAACTCCTTAACCTGCTTCTTAATTTCCACCAAATTCTTTGCTGGCATCCTATATGGTCTCTTTGATATTGGCCCTGTGCCTGGCAATAGCTCAATCAAGAACTCAATATCTCTATCCGGTGGCATGCCTGGCAACTCTTCTGGAAATACAACGGGAAAATCCCTTACCACTGGTACTTCCTCCTGCACAACTCCTGTTAGGCAATTTACTTGAGTCCTCTTTGGCACATGCCGGGATACATACTTCATCCTTCTCCCTTCTGGGGTGGTAAGCAAAATTGACTTACTAGCACACTCAATATTCCCTTCACACTTTGATAACCAATCCATGCCTAATATCACATCCAATCCTTGAGATTCCAATACTATTAGGTCTGAGGGAAAAACATAGTTACCAATCCTTAATGGTAACCGATCACACCATAGACTAGCCACATACTCTGCTCGAGGCGAGGTTACTAACATGGGTGACCTAAGGGCTTGGGTTGATACGTTATACTTATCCACAAATCCCCGTGAGATGTATGAATGCAATGCACCAGTATCAAAAAGAACGAGTGCAGTAAATGACTTAACCAAAAACTTACCTATTACTGCATCGGGCTGAGCTTCAACCTCCTCCACGCTAACGTGGTTCACCTGTCCCCTGTTAAAAGGGTTCGGCTTCTTCCCAGAACTTCCATTGCCATTTTGGCCTTCAGGACATTCATTGGCATAATGTCCGGTCTTCTGACACTTAAAACAAGTGACTTGGCTCAGGTCCTTCTTGGCTGGGGTTGATGGGTTGGTGCGGTTCTGGCCGTTGCTTCCTCCATTGCCATTTCCATCGATGTGAGACTTTCTCCTTTTTGTCTTCTCCACATAACCCCCATTATCACATTCTATTCCACCCATAGTGCTATGTCCATGGCTCGCGCTCATGTATTGCGGGAAGGTTTATGAGTTTGAGATTACTAAAGTATGAAACAATTGCTTGGCTTGTCATCGGGGTTGTGCATGATGAGAGCATTCTTGTGTGATGAAAATGGAGCATGACCAAACTATATGATTTTGTAGGGATGAACTTTCTTTGGCCATGTTATTTTGAGAAGACATGATTTCTTAGTTAGTATGCTTGAAGTATTATTGTTTCTATGTCAATATTAAACTTTTGTCTTGAATCTTATGGATCTGAACATTTATGCCAAAATAAAGAAGAATTACTTAGAGAAATATGTTAGGTAGCATTCCACATCAAAAATTCTATTTTTATCATTTACCTACTCGAGGACGAGCAGGAATTAAGCTTGGGGATGCTGATACGTCTCCAACGTATCTATAATTTTTGATTGTTCCATGCTATTATATTATCAACATTTGATGTATTATATGCATTTATATGCTATTTTATATGATTTTTGGGACTAACCTATTAACCCAGAGCCCAATGCCAGTTTCTGTTTTTTCCTCTTTTTGAGAGGATCGCAGAGAAGGAAAATCAAACAGAGTCGAATTGACCTGAAACTTCACGGAACTTATTTTTGGAAGGAAAGCAACCTGGGAGACTTGGAGTCCACGTAAGGGAAGCAACGAGGAAGCCACGAGGCAGGGGGGCGCGCCCTCCACCCTCGTGGGCCCCTCCTGGCTCCCATGACGTACTTCTTCCGCCTATATATCTCCATATACCATAAAACGACCGGGGAGCACGATAGATCGGGAGTTCCGCCGCCAGAAGCCTCCATAGCCACCGAAAACCAATCTAGACCCGTTCCGGCACCCTGCCGGAGGGGGAAATCCCTCTCTGGTGGCCATATTCATCATTCCGGTGCTCTCCATGATGAGGAGGGAGTAGTTCTCCCTCGGGGTTGAGGGTATGTACCAGTAGCTATGTGTTTGATCTCTCTCTCTCTCTCTCGTGTTCTTGATTTGGCACGATCTTGATGTATCGCGAGCTTTGCTATTATAGTTGGATCTCATGTTTCTCCTCCGTCTCTACTCCCTTGTAATGGATTGAGTTTCCCCTTTGAAGTTATCTTATCGGATTGAGTCTTTAAAGATTTGAGAACACTTGATGTATGTCTTGCCGTGCGTATCTGTGGTAACAATGGGATATCACGTGATTCACTTGATGTATGTTTTGGTGATCAACTTGCGGGTTCCGCCCATGAACCTATGCCTAGGGTTTGGCACACATTTTCGTCGTGATTCTTCGGTAGAAACTTTGGGGCACTCTTTGAGGTTCTATGTGTTGGTTGAATAGAAGAATCTGAGATTGTGTGATGCATATCATATAATCATACCCACGGATACTTGAGGTGACATTGGAGTATCTAGGTGACATTAGGGTTTTAGTTGATTTGTGTCTTAAGGTGTTATTCTAGTACGAAATCTAGGGCTGTTTGTGACACTTATAGGAATAGCCCAATGGATTGATTGGAAAGAATAACTTTGAGGTGGTTTCGTACCCTACCATAATCTCTTCATTTGTTCTCCGCTATTAGTGACTTTGGAGTGACTCTTTGTTGCATGTTGAGGGATAGTTATGTGATCCAATTGTGTTATTATTGTTGAGAGGACTTGCACTAGTGAAAGTATGAACCTTAGGCCTTATTTCGTAGCATTGCAAAACCGTTTACGCTCACTTTTACCATTAGTTACCTTGCTGTCTTTATAATTTCAGATTACAAATAGCTTTATCTACCATCCATATTGCACTTGTATCACCATCACTTCGCCGAACTAGTGCACCTATACAATTTACCGTTGTATTGGGTGTGTTGGGGACACAAGAGACTCTTTGTTATTTGGTTGCAGGGTACCTTTAGAGAGACCATCTTCATCCTACGCCTCCTACGGACTGATAAATCTTAGGTCATCCACTTGAGGGAAATTTGCTACTGTCCTACAAACCTCTGCACTTGGAGGCCCAACAACGTCTACAAGAAGAAGGTTGTGTAGTAGACATAATGCTCGCAGACCAATTATTCTCGTAGGAACGCTAGCTGTCGGCTTCACCCGTCTGAGGTACACGTCCAGATAACCCGGCTGTAACTATCATATATGTGCTCCCTTTATGCCCAAGCCGATCAAGCGGGAACGTAGGGCATAAGCACAGGAGCCAGGCACCCAGCTTGGCAAAAACTTATGTCATAAAGGTGCATATAATGGTGAAGACAAGACATATATGAGTAGATGACACATATATATGTTGAGCTTGATGCTCAAAGAATAATAATAATAAGCTTCTTGTAAAAAGAAGCCCCCAGGTGATGGGGGTATGTACATTTAAGGATGTGCCCCGTAAGTGTGCAGTTTATCCGAACACCAGCCAAAAAGTCATATAAAAACAAAAATAAGTAAGAGAAAATAATAGAAAAAGGAAACGAATAGTGAGTTTGGACTTAGGCGTAGAATCTTCGGAGTCTGGCATCATTCCATGGATTCGGCTCTAAGCAATTGCCCGATGCATTACGAGGGCGATAGGCTCCTACAGTGAGAACTTCAGCTATAATGAAGGGACCCTCCCATTTGGGCTTGAGCTTGTCCTTTTTCTTCTCTGGTAGGCGTAGAACGAGTTCACCGACATTGTAAGTATTGGCTCGCACTTCTCTGCTTTGGTATCTTCGAGCTTGTTGTTGTTAGAATGATGAGCGAGCTTTTGCGACATCGCGCTCCTCCTCCAGACCATCTAAGTCATCTTGCCGATCGAGATCGGCTTCTTTCTCCTCGTACATGCAGACTCGAGGTGAGTCGTGGATAATGTCGCAGGGCAAGACGGCCTCTACGCCATACACCATAAAGAACAGCGTGTATCCGATCATGCGATTGGGCGTGGTCCATAGCCCCCAGAGTACGGAGGCAAGCTCCTCAACCCAATGTTTATCTGACTCCTGTAAGGATTGGACTAGTCTATGTTTAATGCCGCTCATTATCAGTCCATTAGCCTGTTTGACTTGTCCGTTTGTTTGAGGGTGATAGACGGAGGCATAATCGAGCTTGATGCCCAGATTAGCGCACCAGGTTTTTACTTCCTCAGCTGTGAAGTTAGAGCCGTTATTAGTGATGATGTTGTGTGGGATACCATAACGGTGTACGACACCGGATATGAACTCTATCACTGGTCCCGCTTCGGTCGTTTTAACCAGCTTGTCCTCTGTCCACTTAGTGAATTTATCCACCATGACCAACACATATTTTTATTTTGGCTTCCCCCTTTAAGGGGTCCGACCATGTCAAGCCCCTAGACCGCAAAGGGCCAAGTAATGGGGATTCTTTTAAAGGCGGTAGGCAGCATATGGCTTTGGTTGGCGAAAAGCTGGCATCCTACACAATGCTGGACGAGGTCTTGCGCATCTGCTCGGGCCGTAGGCCAGAAAATCCCCGTTCGGAAGGCCTTACTTACAAGGGCCCGAGCTGCGACATGATAACCGCGGAGACCAGCATGGATTTCAGCCAAGAGCTACCGCCCCTCTTCTTCAGAGATACACCTTTGAAGGACTCTGGTAGTACTTTTGTTGTAGAGCTCTCCTTCATGAACCTTGTAGGCTTTCGAGCATCGGACGAATAGTATGGTTGAATAGATGAATCTGAGATTGTGTGATGCATATCGTATAATCATACCCAGGGATACTCGAGGCGACATTGGAGTATCTAGGTGACATTAGGGTTTTGGTTGATTTGTGTCTTAAGGTGTTATTCTAGTACGAACTCTATGATAGATCGAACGGAAATAATAGCTTTGTGTTATTTTACTACGGACTCTTGAATAGATCGATCAGAAAGGATAACTTTGAGGTGGTTTCATACCCTACCATAATCTCTTCGTTTGTTCTCCGCTATTAGTGACTTTGGAGTGACTCTTTGTTGCATGTTGAGGGATAGTTATATGATCCAATTATGTTACTATTATTGAGAGAACTTGCACTAGTGAAACTATGAACCCTAGGCCTTGTTTCAACGCATTGCAATACCATTTGTGCTCACTTTTATCATTAGCTACCTTGCTGTTTTTATATGTTCAGATTACAAAAACCTTTATCTACCATCCATATTGCACTTGTATCACCATCTCTTTGCCGAACTAGTGAACCTATACAATTTACCATTGTATTGGGTGTGTTGGGGACACAAGAGACTCTTTGTTATTTGGTTGCAGGGTTGTTTGAGAGAGACCATCTTCATCCTACGCCTCCCACGGATTGATAAACCTTAGGTCATCCACTTGAGGCAAATTTGCTATTGTCCTACAAACCTCTGCACTTGGAGGCCCAACAATGTCTGCAAGAAGAAGGTTGTGTAGTAGACATCAAGATCTTTTCTGGCGCCATTGCCGGGGAGGTTAGCGCTTGAAGGTATATATTTAGATCTTGCAATCGAATATTTTTGTTTCTTGTTTTAGCACTAGTTTAGTTTATAAAAGAAAACTACAAAAAAGAAATGGAATTGAGTTTGCCTCATACGCTTCATCTTTTTAATATCTTTCGTGAGAATGATGGAAAGGAAAATTGTGCTCAAATGCTAGAAGAAGAAGTCTATAAAATGTTTGGCACTAAATCTTTGAATGATGAACATGATTGTAATGTTATTAGTATGAAATCTTTGAATATCCATAGTACTAATGATGATTGCACTAGTCATGATGAAAATATCTCTTATAAGCATGTCGATTTTTGTGGAGTGCATAGAGTTTGCAATTACATACCAAACAGGGAAGATAGATTTTGCAAGAGGCATAAGTATTTGGAAACTAAATGGTTGCAAGAAAGGCTAGATGTTTGTGCTAAAATTTAAACTTTCTTGCCCCTACTTGTGAACTTTTCAATGAACGTGATCATTTCAGAACCCAATGCAAATTGTTTCAAGATCGTATCGTGTCGAAAAATTGTGATGACTTGATTTCCCTTGCACATCATAATGAACTTAGTTTGCTCTTGGGTTATGAAGAAATGAAACGTATATCTAAGGTTATTCCAGAATTTGCGCTTCATAGAGTTCTTAATTTTGATCTAGAGGAAATTTATATGTATTGTGCGATAAATTGCATTGAAAATACTTATATTGCCAATTACATAAAGAAAAGAAAACTAATAGAGGATGAAGAGAATACTAATGAAAGGGAAGAGACTTCCCAATATCCTCCTATGATTTCTTATGATGAATCAGGTAACGAGGAGGAGCCTCCTATTCAACCAATCTCATTAATAAGGAGCTCCGAAAAGAGGATTAAACCCACACACGATGTGAAGAAGAAAAAGAAAATACGGAGAAGCAAAGGTAGAAAGGTATCTCTCCCAAATGATGTTGCTCCTATTACTCATTGTGATGATGATAATTGATATACTGTTGGTGCCATCCATACTATTAATGATGAGAGTGATTATGCTTATGATATGAAAAGGCCCAAGCTTGGGGATGCTACGTTTGATGAAGATGATGTTTTTGAGAATTTTTTTTTATATTTGCTGCAATTAATGTTTGTCCCAAGCTTGAGGATGCTACGTTTAATGAAGATGATATGTTTAGTCTCCCAAGTTTTGATATGCAAATTTATAATGATGATAGCATGCCTCCTGCTTATGATGATTATATTGATGAAAGTCGGTTTGGAAGAGTGTAAACTTTAGGAAGTAATGATCCCACTATTTTGGAGTGTGTTGAATCTTATTATGATAATTATGAAAGTGGATTTTGAGAGGTCATGACTTTATTTAGTGATGATTCCACTATCATGGAAGAGGTTTCAATCGATTATTATGAGAACAAAGTTGCTACTTATGATGATTATTGTGATGATACATATGCTATAACAAGTAGTGATGATTATATTTATAAAACTTGTCATGATTATGATTACCCTTTTTCTGAACATTACTCCTTTAATGTGGAAACAATTTATAGTATTCGAGTATCTTATGATACTCCCACTATTCCGATTGCGAAGAATTTTTCTTATGTAGGGAGTAGTAAATTTTCAATGCTTGTAGATCATGAAAATAATTCTTTAGGTGCTGGTTATATTGTTGAGTTCATTCATGATGCTACTAAAAATTATTATGAGGGAGGAATATATGCTTGTAGTAATTGCAATAATATCAAGTTTCCTCTCTATGTTCTTAAAGTCTTTAAGTTATGCTTGTTTACCTTCCTATGCAAGTTGATTCTTACTCCCACAACTTGTTTTCTCACAAAATCCCTATGCATAGGAAGTGGGTTCGAATTAAATGTGCTAGTCATATTCTTCATGATGATCTCTTTATGTTTCAATTCTTATCTTTTAGGTGAGCATCGTTGAAATCATCATGCCTAGCTAGGGGCGTTAAACGACATCGCTTGTTGGGAGGCAACCCACCTTTATTTTTATTCCTTGCCTTTTGCTGCTGTTTAGAAATAAATAATTTATCTAGCTTCTGTTATAATTTATCTAGCATCGTTGAAATCATCGTGCCTAGGTAGGGGCGTTAAACGACATCGCTTGTTGGGAGGCAACCCACCTTTATTTTTATTCTTGCCTTTTGCTGCTGTTTAGAAATAAATAATTTATTTAGGACCTTCTTGGGTGATTTTTATTTGATCTTGCTGTAAAAACAGAAAGTATGCGCTCACGAGAATAATTTTTCATTTTTTACCAAAGAGTGATAAAATACCAATTCCACTTGCAATAGATTAAAAAACAAATTGCCTAGGACTTCCTAATTTCTCAAGATTTTTGGAGTTACAGAAGTATTCGAATCCTAGAGATTAATACAGACTGTTCTGTTTTTGACAGATTCTGTTTTCTATGTGTTGTTTGCTTATTTTCATGAATCTATGAGTAGTATCGGGAGGTATGAACCATAGATGAGTTGGAATACAGAAGATATTACATGAATATTAATTTAGAATAAGTTCACAACAGTACCTAAGTGGTGATTTATTTTCTTATACTAACGGAGCTTACGAGTTTTCTGTTAAGTTTTGTGTTGTGAAGTTTTCAAGTTTTGGGTAAAGATTCGATGGACTATGGAATAAGAAGTGGCAAGAACCTAAGCTTGGGGATGCCCAAGGCACCCCAAGGTAATATTCAAGGACAACCAAGATCCTAAGCTTGGGGATGCCCCGGATGGCATCCCCTCTTTCGTCTTCGTTCATCGGTAACTTTACTTGGAGCTATATTTTTATTCACCACATGATATGTATTTTGCTTGGACAGTCATTTTATTTTATTTTTTAGCTTGCTGTTTGAATAAAATACCAAGATCTGAAATTATTAAATGTTAGAGAGACTTCACATAGTTACATAATTATTCAACTACTCATTGATCTTCACTTATATCTTTCAGAGTAGTTTGTCATTTGCTCTAGTTCTTCACTTATATCCTTTTAGAGCACGACGGTGGTTTTATTTTCAAGAAATAGATGAACTCTCATGCTTGACTTATATCATTTTGAGAGTCTCCAAACATCATGGTAGTTTGCTTTGGTTATGAAATTTAGTCCAAATATGATGGGCATCCAAGAGGGATATAATAAAAACTTTCTTATAAGTGCATTGAATACTATGTGAAGTTTGATACTTGACGATTGTTTTGAGATATGAGGATGGTAATATTAGAGTCATGCTAGTTGAGTAGTTGTGAATTTGAGAAATACTTGTTTTAAAGTTTGTGATTCCCGTAGCATGCATGTATGGTGAACCGTTATGTGATGAAGTCGGAGCATGATTTATTTATTGATTACCTTCCTTATGAGTGGCGGTCGGGGACGAGCGATGGTCTTTTCCTACCAATCTATCCCCCTAGGAGCATGCGCGTAATATTTTGTTTCGATAACTAATAGATTTTTCCAATAAGTATGTGAGTTATTTATGACTAATGTTGAGTTCATGGATTATACGCACTCTCACCCTTTCACCATTGCTAGCCTCTCTAATACCGCGTACCTTTCACCGGTATTATACACCCACCATATACCTTCCTCAAAAAAGCCACCATACCAACCTATTATGGCATTTCCATAGCCATTCCGAGATATATTGCCATGCAACTTTCCACCGTTCCGTTTATTATGACACGCTCCATGATTGTCATATTGCTTTGCATGATCATTGATACGTCTCCAACGTATCTATAATTTTTGATTGTTCCATGCTATTATATTATCAACTTTGGATGTTTATGGGCTTTATTATACACTTTTATATTATTTTTGGGACTAACCTATTAACCTAGAACCCAATGCCATTTTCTGTTTGTTCCTTGTTTGAGAGTATCGCGGAAAAGGAAAATCAAACGGAGTCCAATTGACCTGAAACTTCACGGAACTTATTTTTGGAAGGAAAGCAACCCGGGAGACTTGGAGTCCATGCAAGGGAAGCAACGAGGAGGCCACGAGGCAGGGGGGCGCGCCGACCCCCCCTAGGCGCGCCCTCCACCCTCGTGGGCCCCTCATGGCTCCCCTGATGTACTTCTTCCTCCAATATATCTCCATATTGTAGCGACCAGACCTCAAACAGTCTGATCTCTGTGCTCCGGTGTCATCCCTGGATCAGTAATGCTGACACCACACAGTACTCGGAGGATTTATAGCAGAGTACCAATCACACACTTATTACATCGAGTGTCTTAAAAGAGAACTTATTACAATAAATATGGCTTAAGGCCATATAATAATGATAACAACGGAAGGCTTGGAAGATAAGTGAGTCCATAAACTCCAAAGGCATCACTGAGTATAGAA
Organism: Triticum urartu; assembly: GCF_003073215.2. Taxonomy (NCBI): domain Eukaryota; kingdom Viridiplantae; phylum Streptophyta; class Magnoliopsida; order Poales; family Poaceae; genus Triticum; species Triticum urartu. Next base: position 709,892,623 of record NC_053024.1, on the reverse strand, counting down.
CCATGACCTAATCTCCTTAATCGTCGTCTGAAAAGTCTACAACATTAACGTTGCAGCCCGAAAACGGGCCAGCACATGGAATATGCTGGCAATGTAACACATAGAGAGTAATGGAATGAAACAGCTATACTATATGCATATTTGGCTGGTGGAAAGCTCTATGGTTACAGTTTTTGTGTAAAGCCAATTTTTCCCTACTTCAAAGGAATAAATTTATTTAACTATCATGGTAGTGGTTAAACATTGAGAATGGTTGACAGCATTCTCAATCCCAATTAAGCATCATCATTAAACATAACCCAACAAAATTAATTTAGAGTAACATGTTGAGATTCACATGAAAATCCAGGTACTAGATACTCAAGATGTCCATAACCGGGGACACGGCTAATCATGATTAGTTTGTTACACTCTGCAGAGGTTTGCGCACTTTTCCCCACAAGACTCGATCGCCTCCGTTTGGTTTCTCGCACTACATGGTGTTTGATAAGACGGATGACCGAGACATAGTCTTTCAGAAGCGCTAGAACCTTATGATCGGGTAGACCGTACCACCAACATACCCTACATCTGCTAGTCTACCACTGTAAGAGTTCGCACGACTTAGTCAACTATGCTAGAGCCCATAATAGCTTGTGGCTGCACACGGAAGTTTCTAGTATGAATAGTCTCATGATCCCTTTGAGCCTGGGTGGCGGTCCAAAAGAAAACAGGCAAGTCCTGGAATACCCAGGTGCCTCAATCCACCCAGATGTGTGTTTAAGTTGCCACCTTAGATAAACCATTAATTAACAATCTCACATCTGTCTTGGATTTCACTCACCCAATCCACGTCTACTAGCATAGCATGGCATAATAAGCAAACGTAGAAGTATCTCCCAAAGGTTTGAAAATAAACTGGTAATAGGTACTACCTCATCTACTTCCCATCCCACAATTTAATTAGATCCTAATCATGCAATGTGTGAGGATTGATCTAATGCAATAAAACTGGGTAGTAGAGAAGGTATGATCAAAGTGTTACCTGCCTTGCTGATGATCCGGGAAACCTAGCGATTTGAAGTAACAGGCGGCGCACTCCGGATACTCTATCGCAAACAAACAAACGAGCATACAATAAGTACTCATCTAATGCATAGGTAAAACTCAAATAAGAGATCTAACCAGAAGGTTCAACTTAAGAACTCCGATTGGCAAAAGAATCAAATCAAACGAAGCAATGAAAACCAACGGCGAAAGAAAACAACTTCGTTCTAGCAATCTGGATCTAGGGCAAATTTTACAGTAGCAAAATCTTGTTTAAGTTGGTTAAACGGATAGTGGGGTTCGAGACGAATCCCTAGGCGCTTGAATCACCTGATTCCGATAAACGAAAATCGGATCAGGAATCGCGATCAGAAAAATCACGGATTTAATCCGAGAAAAGAAAACTGACGAACAGTTAATCGAACGGACGTTTGTTAACAGAAACTAACCGGTGAACACGTTCGCTAAAACGAACGGATCGGTGAATGTTCACTAATTAAATAAACCAGGGAAAAAATAAACTGATCTAGGGTTTCGAAAAAAATAAACCGAGGCGGGTTTTTTTTAAAAAAAATGAATGGCGACGGCTATACCTCTGGCGAGGCACTCCGGCGGGCGGGGCGGGGCTCCGGCGGGTCGGCGGGGTGCGGCGGGGTGCGGCGCGGCGACGGGAGGCGGCGGGCGGCGGCGCGCGGCTCGGGAGGCGGCGGGGCGGCGGCGCGCGGCTGGGGCGGCGGCGCACGGCTCGGGCGGCGGCGGCACGGGGTGGGGTGGGGTGAGGTGAGGGGCGGCGGGGGGAGGTATTTAAGGAGGGTGGGGGTGTGCTGCCTTGGGGGAGGGGGCACGGCGGCGGCTCCGGTCTCCTGGAGGGATACGGCAGGCGGCGGTGTGGGCCGTCGGCTGGGCCTTGGCCTAGTCGGCGCGCGGCGCGTTTTTTTTAAATATTCCGCTCGGAAGAAAAGAATAAAAGAAATACTAAACGGACTCCAAAAATTCCGAAATAAATTTTCACGGGCTTCTAAAATCAAGCCTCACAAGGTGAACATTTATTTGGGACCTAAATGCAATTTTGAAAAACGCACTTTTTTCCTAAATTCAAATAAAAGACCGAAAAACTCCGAAATAAAATCTTATTTGATTTTATTATTAAATCCTCAATATTTCTTTGTTTTGGGAAAGTCATTTTATTCCCTCTCTCATATTTTTGTAATAGAAATAATTGATGATAAAATAAATAAAATCAAATGATCCTATTCTCAAAATTTGAGAGAACTCAAATATGAAAATATCGAAATCCCCAACTCTCTCCATGGGTCATTGAGTTGCGTAGAATTTCTAGGATCAACCAGAATGCAAAAGAAATATGATATGCATTGCTGATCTAATGTATAACATTCCAAATTGAAAATATGGGATGTTACAAACCTACCCCCCTTAAGATGAATCTCGCCCTCGAGATTCGGGTTGGATAGAAAATAGGTGAGGGTGGTCCTTGAACAAATCTTCCGCTCGCTCCCAGGTGGCTTCATCCTCTGAGTGGTGGCTCCACTGAACTTTGCAAAACTTGATAACCTTGCTACGAGTAACTCGGTTGGCAAACTCGAGGATCTTGACTGGCTTCTCCTCATAGGTCAAATCGTTATCCAACTGAATAGTCTCCAAAGGCACTGTATCACTCAACGGTATGTCAGCCATCTCCGCGTGACACTTCAGCTGAGAAACGTGGAACACATTATGAACTCCTGACAATCCTTCGGGCAATTCCAACTTGTAGGCCACTTCCCCCATACGTTCCAAAACTCGATATGGTCCTACAAATCGTGGTGCTAACTTCCCTTTAACTCCAAAACGCTTTGTTCCCCGAAGTGGAGATACTCGAAGATAAGCTCTATCTCCAACTTCGTAAACTGTCTCCTTGCGTTTAGAATCTGCATAACTTTTCTGTCTAGACTGGGCTAACTTGAGCCTATCTCGAATCAACTTCACCTTCTGTTCAGACTCTTTAATCAAGTCAGGACCAAACAACTGACGGTTTCCAACTTCGTCCCATGACAACGGTGTCCTGCACCTCCTTCCGTACAAGGCTTCGAAAGGGGCCATCTTTAAACTGGTTTGGTAACTGTGGTTGTAAGAGAACTCTGCATATGGCAAATTGTCGTCCCAACTAGATCCATAATCTAGCGCACAAGCTCTCAGCATATCCTCCAAAATCAGATTTACCCTCTTGGTCTGTCCATCTGTCTGTGGATGAAAAGTTGTACTGAACTCTAGCCTGGTAGCCAAAGTTTCGTGCAACTGCTTCCAGAATTTTGAGGTAAACTGGGTTCCTCTATCTGATACGATACTCCTTGGAACTCCATGCAGACATACGATCCTGGTCATGTATATCTTTGCCAACTTAGCACTGGTGTAAGTGGTCTTTACTGGGATGAAATGAGCTACTTTCGTCAATCGATCAACTACAACCCAAATTGAGTCATAGCCTGAACGAGTCCTGGGCAATCCCGTGAAAAAATCCATGCCTAGCTTATCCCACTTCCATTCGGGTATCGGCAATGGTTGTAACAATACTGCTGGCTTCTGATGCTCTGCCTTTACTCTCTGACATACATCACAAACGGCTACATACTCCGCTATATCCTTCTTCATTCCGGTCCACCAGAAAATATCCTTCAAATCCAGATACATCTTGGTATTTCTTGGATGAATTCAGTATGGTGAATCGTGTGCCTCTTGCAAAATCAACTTCCTGATCTCCGGGTCATTGGGCACGTAAACATGGTCTTCAAACCATAGGGTGTCGTGTTCATCCTCACGAAATCCTTTAGCTTTTCTTTTGCTCAGTTTCTCCTTTATAGCGGAAATCTCTTTGTCAGTTTTCTGAGCTTCTCTGATTCTATCCATCAAAGTTGACTGAATCTTCAATGCTTCCACACATAGTTCACGAAGATTATCCGCTAACTCCTTGGGTATTTCTCCCATCATTAATGTATTGACATGGCTCTTACGGCTTAATGCTTCAGCTACTACATTAGCCTTTCCGGGGTGATAATGCAATTTCATATCATAATCCTTGATAAGCTCCAACCATCTCCTTTGTCTGAGATTCAACTCCTTCTGGGTGAAAATGTACTTCAAACTCTTATGATCCGTGTACACCTCACAATGATTACCAATGAGAAAATGTCTCCATGTTTTCAAAGCATGCACTACGGCTGCTAACTCCAAATCATGCATAGCATAATTCAACTCATGAGGCTTCAGTTGTCTCGAGGCATATGAAACAACTCTCCCTTCCTGCATAAGCACTGCTCCAAGTCCTCGACATGAAGCGTCGCAGTACACCTCATAATCTTTGGTCTGGTCTAGCAAAATCAACACTGGTGAGGTAACCAAACATTTCTTCAACTCCTGGAAACTAGCCTCACACTCCTCTGTCCATATGAACTTGGTACCCTTCTTAAATAACTCTGTCATAGGCTTCGCAATCTTTGAGAAATTCTCAATAAATCTCCGGTAGTATCCTACGAGTCCAAGAAAACTCCGGATCTCTCCAACTGTTGTTGGGGCTTCCCACGTGGTCACGGTTTCAACTTTAGCGGGATCTACTGCTATACCTTCACCAGATATAACATGTCCGAGGAATCCCACTTCCTTTAACCAAAACTCACATTTGCTGAACTTGGCATATAATTGATGTTCTCTGAGTTTTCCAAGTACCAAACGCAAATGCTCCTTATGTTCCTCTACATTCTTCAAATAAACCAGGATATCATCAATGAACACTACGACGAACTTATCCAAAAACTCCATAAACACTTTGTTCATCATGTTCATAAAATAGGCAGGTGCGTTAGCCAGACCAAATGACATAACGGTATACTCATACAGCCCATATCTGGTAGTAAAAGCTGTCTTCGGAATATCCTGTTCTTGAATCTTCAACTGGTGGTATCCTGATCGCAGATCGATCTTGGAAAATACCTTAGATCCTTGCAATCGATCAAACAGATCATTGATCATTGGCAATGGGTACTTGTTTTTGATCGTTACTTCATTCAATCCTCGATAATCAACAACCATCCTTAACGATCCATCCTTCTTCTCCACTAGAAGTACTGGCGATCCCCAAGGTGAAGAACTTGGGCGAATATATCCCTTATCCTGTAACTCCTTAACCTGCTTCTTAATTTCCACCAAATCCTTTGCTAGCATCCTATATGGTCTCTTTGATATTGGCCCTGTGCCTGGCAATAGCTCAATTAAGAACTCAATATCTCTATCCGGTGGCATGCCTGGCAACTCTTCTGGAAATACATCAGGGAAATCCCTTACCACTGGTACTTCCTCCTGCACAACTCATGTTAGGCAATTTACTTGGGCCCTCTTTGGCACATGCCGGGATACATACTTGATCCTTCTCCCTTCTGGGGTAGTAAGAAAAATTAACTTACTAGCACATTCGATACTCCCTTCATACTTTGATAACCAATCCATGCCTAATATCACATCCAATCCTTGAGATTCCAATACTATTAGGTCTGAGAGAAAAACATAGTTACCAATCCTTAATGGTAACCGGTCACACCATAGACTAGCCACATACTCTGCTCCGGGCGAGGTTACTAACATGGGTGACCTAAGGGCTTGGGTTGGTAGGTTATACTTATCCACAAATCCCCTTGAGATGTATGAATGCGATGCACCAGTATCAAAAAGAACTAGTGCAGTAAATGACTTAACCAAAAATTTACCTATTACTGCATCGGGCTGAGCTTCAACCTCCTCCACGCTAACGTGGTTCACCTGTCCCCTGTTGAAAGGGTTCGGCTTCTTCCCGGAACTTCCATTGCCATTTTGGCCTTCAAGACATTCATTGGCATAATGTCCTGTCTTCGAACACTTAAAACAAGTGACTTGACTTAGGTCCTTCTTGGCTGGGGTTGAGGGATTGGTGCGGTTCTGGCCGTTGCTTCCTCCATTGCCATTACCATTTTTGGTGCCATTGTGATTGTGCGAGCTACCTCGTCCATGGGTATGCTGAAAGTGTCCTCCCGGTCTAGGGGTAAAACGTGGCTTTTGCTGAGCTCCTGAATTGTACTTTCCTTGTCCATATTTCCTCTTGCGATTTTCAATTTGCTGCTGCTTCCCTTCAATCATAAGAGCACGATCTACCAACTCCTGGTAGTTGTTGAAGGTGGCTACCATCAACTGCATGCTCAACTCATCATTCAGTCCTTCCAGAAACTTCTCTTGCTTAGCTGCATCCGTAGCGACGTCATCTAGGGCATAACGTGCTAACTTACTAAATTCCTCCACATACTGGCCAACTGTCCGTCCTCCTTGGCGCAAGTTACGAAACTCACGCTTCTTCATGGCCATAGCTCCTGCTGAAACATGGGCAGTACGGAAAGCCTGCTGAAACTGGTCCCATGTGACAGTGTCCATAGGAAAAGTGGCTGTGAAATTCTCCCACCATGATGCTGCGGGTCCTTCTAGCTGATGTGCGGCAAAAATCACCTTCTCCGCATCTGTGCATCCTGCTGTGGTTAACTCCCTAGCTATCTTGCAGAGCCAATCATCTGCTACTATGGGCTCGGTGCTACTGGAAAACACCAGCGGATTCAGCCTAAGAAAATGGGCGAAGTGGTCAACAGGTGGTGGTGGTGGGTTGTTGTTGTTGTTCCCCTGATTCTGATTCTGGACTAGCAACTGCATCAATGTGTTCTGCTGCTGGATCAACTGGGTGAGCTCCGGTGGGAAAGCAAATCCGAGGTCACGTCTTGGAGGCATCTGTGGGTTTAGAAAAGATGAGATATAAGAATAGAGGGGGTCTAAAGAGAAAACACTACCCATATGCACATGAGGCAAAACAAACAATTCACTTCAATCAATCAAACAAAGGCATACAATCGATCTAACTATCGCAAAAGTGCTCGGACTACTATATTTACATGGTGGACTACTACTACTGATGAGGTGGTCTACTAGAAATATTCTTCGGTTGCAGATTCCATGATATCTGCTCCAGCTTCATCAACATAGTCATCATCGCTACTATCTGCTTCCGAGTCGGTGCCGTCGATGATGATGTAGTCTTCCGGGCTAATTTCCTAGGGTTCTTCGTCTTCATCTACTGGCGTAGGGCCTCCCATAAATATTCCAATCTTCTTGATCAGGTCGTCATTCTTCTCCACCAATACTTCAATTTCTTCTTCATAATCTTCACGTGTAGCCTTGAGTTCTTCCTCCAGTTCCTTGATTCTAGTCTTAGCCTTCTTCAGATCTATCATGTCGGCACACATCTGGTTCTCCTGTCATCGAATGTGCTGGTTTAATTCCTGGATAAAAGCTGCGATTGATCTATCCTTCCTAGTGCTGATCATCTCCCAATGTTCATCTCGGCGCCCACAAATCTGCTAGATAGTATCCTTGAGATCCTTGCGGTAGACTTCTCCAATGCGTCCCATGGCGATGTGAGCTGCCATGCTCTTTCCTAGACTCCAAGTTGGTGCATCAAATGAAAACTCTATGGGCTCAATGACTGGCATGAACGTCCTGCCTGGAACTTGAACTTGAATCATCCAGCGCTCTTCTTCAGGTAAAGTGGCGTTGTAGGTTCCCTTGAAGCTTGGTACTCCTATGTTCAGGTGTCTAGTGACTTCCTTCAAGTGTCGTCCAAAGGGTGTATCTTCATCCGGTTGTGTGATCTTGTTCCTTGCATCCGCCATCCTAAAGAGTAGAAAAGATGAGAAGTCAGGAGAGAATAGAGTGAATAGTGATCTAGGTCTTTTAGCTTAGTGGTCGTGTCCTACAGTCAGCGTGTGCTCTGATACCATCTCTATAGCGAACAGACCTCAAACAGTCTGATCTCTGTGCTCCGGTGTCATCCCTAGATCAGTAATGCTGACACCACACAGTACTCGGAGGATTTATAGCAGAGTAGCAATCACACACTTATTACATCGAGTGTCTCAAAAGAGAACTTATTACAATAAATATGGCTTAAGGCCATATAATAACGATAATAGCGGAAGGCTTGGAAGATAAGTGAGTCCATCAACTCCAACGGCATCACTGAGTATAGAACCACGACCTAAACTCCTTAATCGTCATCTGAAAAGTCTGCAACATTAACATTGCAGCCCGAAAACGGGTCAGCACATGGAATATGCTGGCAATGTAACACATAGAGAGTAATGGAATAAAACAGCTATACTATATGCATATTTGGCTGGTGGGAAGCTCTATGGTTACAGTTTTTGCGTAAAGCCAAATTTTCCCTACTTCAAAGGAATAAATTTATTTAACTATCATGGTAGTTGTTAAACATTGAGAATGGTTGACAGCATTCTCAATCCCAATTAAGCATCATCATTAAACATAACCCAATAAAATTAATTTAGAGTAACATGTTGAGATTCACATGAAAATCCAGGTACTAGATACTCAAGATGTCCATAACCGGGGACACGGCTAATCATGATTAGTTTGTTACACTCTGTAGAGGTTTGTGCACTTTTCCCCACAAGACTCGATCGCCTCCGTTTGGTTTCTCGCACTACATGGTGTTTGAGAAGACGGATGACCGAGACATAGTCTTTCAGAAGCGCTAGCACCTTACGATCGGGTAGACCGTACCACCTACATCCCCTACATCTGCTAGTCTACCACTGTAAGAGTTCGCACGACTAAGTGAACTATGCTAGAGCCCATAATAGCTTGTGGCTGCACACGGAAGTTTCTAGTATGAATAGTCTCATGATCCCTTTGAGCCTGGGTGGCGGTCCAAAAGAAAACAGGCAAGTCCTGGAATACCCAGGTGCCTCAATCCACCTAGATGTGTGTTTAAGTTGCCACCTTAGATAAACCATTAATTAACAATCTCACATCTATCTTGGATTTCAGTCACCCAATCCACGTCTACTAGCATAGCATGGCATAATAAGCAAACGTAGAAGTAACTCCCAAAGGTTTGAAAATTAACTGATAATAGGTACTACCTCATCTACTTCCCATCCCACAATTTAATTAGATCCTAATCATGCAATGTGTGAGGATTGATCTAATGCAATAAAACTGGGTAGTACAGAAGGTATGATCAAAGTGTTACTTGCCTTGCTGATGATCCGGGAAACCTAGCGATTCGAAGTAACAGGCGGCGCACTCCGGATACTCTATCGCAAACAAACAAACGAGCATACAATAAGTACTCATCTAATGCACAGGTAAAACTAAAATAAGAGATCTAACTAGAAGGTTCAACTTAAGAACTCTGGTTGGCAAAAGAATCAAATCGAACGAAGCAATGAAAGACAAACGGAGAAAGAAAACAACTTCGTTCTAGCAATCTGGATCTAGGGCAAATTTTACAGTAGCAAAATCTTGTTTAAGTTGGTTAAACGGATAGAGGGTTTCAAGACGAATCCCTAGGCGCTTGAATCGCCTGATTCCGATAAACAAGCGAAAAGTTAAACTAAAACAAAAATCGGATCAGGAATCGCGATCAGAAAAATCGCGGATTTAATCCGAGAAAAAAAAACTGACGAACAGTTAATCGAACGGACGTTCGTTAACAGAAACTAACCAATGAACACGTTCGCTAAAACGAACGGATCGGTGAACGTTCACTAATTAAATAAACCAGGGAAAAAATAAACCGATCTAGGGTTTCGAAAAAAATAAACCGAGGCAGGTTTTTTTTTTAAAAAAAACGAACGACGATGGCTATACCTCCGGCGAGGCACTCCGGCGGGCGGGGCGGGGCTCCGGCGGGTCGGCGGGGTGCGGCGCGGCGACGGGAGGCGGCGGGCGGCGGCGCGCGGCTCGGGAGGCGGCGGGGCGGCGGCGCGCGGCTGGGGCGGCGGCGCACGGCTCGGGCGGCGGCGGCACGGGGTGGGGTGGGGTGAGGTGAGGGGCGGCGGGGGGAGGTATTTAAGGAGGGTGGGGGTGTGCTGCCTTGGGGGAGGGGGCACGGCGGCGGCTCCGAGCCGGACTCGGGCGGCGGCGCGGCTCCGGTCTCCTGGAGGGAGACGGCAGGCGGCGGGGTGGGCCGTCGGCTGGGCCTTGGCCCAGTCGGCGCGCGGCGCGTTTTTTTTAAAATATTCCGCTCGGAAGAAAAGAATAAAAGAAATACTAAACGGACTCCAAAAATTCCGAAATAAATTCTCACGGGCTTCTAAAATCAAGCCTCACAAGGTGAACATTTATTTGGGACCTAAATGCAATTTTGAAAAACACACTTTTTTCCTAAATTCAAATAAAACACCGAAAAACTCCGAAATAAAATCTTATTTGATTTTATTATTAAATCCTCAATATTTCTTTATTTTGGGAAAGTCATTTTATTCCCTCTCTCATATTTTTGTAATAGAAATAATTGATAATAAAATAAATAAAATCAAATGATCCTATTCTCAAAATTTGAGATAACTCAAATATGAAAATATCGAAATCCCCAAACTCTCTCCATGGGTCATTGAGTTGCGTAGAATTTCTAGGATCAACCAGAATGCAAAAGGAATATGATATGCATTGATGATCTAATGTATAACATTCCAAATTGAAAATTTGGGATGTTACACATATACCCTAAAAACATCCGGGAACACAATAGATCAGGAGTTCCGCCACCAGAAGCCTCCGTAGCCACCGAAAGCCAATCTAGACCCGTTCCGGCACCCTGCCAGAGGGGGGAATCCTTCTCCGCTGGCCATCTTCTTCATCCCGGTGCTCTCCATGACAAGGAGGGAGTAGTTCTCCCTCGGGGCTGAGGGTATGTACCAGTAGCTATGTGTTTGATCTCTCTCTCTCTCTCGTGTTCTTGAGGTGATACGATCTTGATGTATCGCGAGCTTTGCTATTATAGTTGATTCTTATGATGTTTCTTCCCCCCTCTACTCTCTTGTAATGGATTGAGTTTCCCCTTTGAAGTTATCTTATCGGATTGAGTCTTTAAAGATTTGAGAACACTTGATGTATGTCTTGCCGTGCATATCTGTGGTGACAATGGGATATGACGTGATTCAATTGATGTATGTTTTGGTGATCAACTTGCGGGTTCCGCCCATGAACCTATGCATAGGGGTTGGCACACGTTTTCGTCGTGATTCTCAAGTAGGAACTTTGGGGCACTATTTGAGGCTCTATGTGTTGGTTGAATAGATGAATCTGAGATTGTGCGATGCATATCGTATAATCATACCCACAGATACTTGAGGTGACATTGGAGTATCTAGGTGGCATTAGGGTTTTGGTTGATTTGTGTCTTAAGGTGTTATTCTAGTACGAACTCTAGGGCTGTTTGTGACACTTATAGGAATAGCCCAACGGTTTGATTGGAAAGAATAACTTTGAGGTGGTTTCGTACCCTACCATAATCTCTTCGTTTATTCTCCGCTATTAGTTACTTTGGAGTGAATCTGTGTTGCATGTTGAGGGATAGTTATATGATCCAATTATGTTATTATTGTTGAGAGGACTTGCACTAGTGAAAGTATGAACCCTAGGCCTTGTTTCAACACATTGCAATACCGTTTACGCTCACTTTTATCATTAGTTACCTTGCTGTTTTTATATTTTCAGATTACAAAAACCTTTATCTACCATCCATATACTACTTGTATCACCATCTCTTCGTCGACCTAGTGCACCTATACAATTTACCATTGTATTGGGTGTGTTGGGAACACAAGAGACTCTTTGTTATTTGGTTGCATGGTTGCTTGAGAGAGACCATCTTCATCCTACGCCTCCTATGGATCGATAAGCCTTAGGTCATCCACTTGAGGGAAATTTGCTACTGTCCTAGAAACCTCTGCACTTGGAGGCCCAACAACGTCTACAAGAAGAAGGTTGTGTAGTAGATATCAAGCTCTTTTCTGGCGCCGTTGCCGGGGAGGTGAGTGCTTGAAGGTATATCTTTAGATCTTGCAATCGAGTCTTTTAGTTTCTTGTTTTATCACTAGTTTAGTTTATAAAGGAAAATTACAAAAAATATGGAATTGAGTTTGCCTCATACGCTTCATCTTTTTAATATCTTTTGTGAGTATGATGGAAAGGAAAATTGTGCCAAAGTGTTAGAAGAAGAATGCATTAAAATGTTTGGCACTAAATCCTTGAATGATGAGCATGATTGCAATGTTGTTAGTATGAACTCCTTGAATATCCATGGTACTAATGATGATTGCACTAGTTATGATGAAAATGTCTCCTATAAACATGTCAATTTTTGTGGAGTGCATTGGGTTTGTAAGTACACACCAAATAGGGAACATAGACATTGCAAGAGGCATAAGTACTTAGAAACTAAATTGTTGCAAGAAAGGCTAGATGAATGTGCTGAAAATTTAAATTTTCTTGGCCATACTTGTGAGCTTTGCAATGAACGTGGTCATTTAACCATCCGATGCAAATTGTTCCATGATCTAATTATTTCCAAAAATTGTGAAGACTTGATTTCTCTTGCACATCATAATGAACTTAGTTTGCTTATGGGTTACGAAGAAATGAAACTTATAACTAACTATCTTCCAGAATTTGCCCGTTACAAACTTCTTGGTTTTGATCTAGAGGAAATTTATATGTATTGCGCGGTGAATTGCATTGAAAACCCTTATATTGCCAATTACATAAAGAAAAGAAAACAAATAGAGGATGAAGAGAATAGTAATGAATTGGAAGAGACTTCCCAAGACCCTCCTATTATTTCTTATGATGAATCAGGTAACGAGGAGGAGACTCCTATTCAACCAATCTCATTAATAAGGAGCTCCAAAAAGAGGATTGAACCCACACATGATGTGGTGAAGAATAAGAAGAAGAAAAGAAAAAAGAAGAGAAGTAAAAAGATATCTCCCCCAAATAGTGCTGCCCCTATTACTATTGTGCCTCATGAAAATTTAATTGTGGAAGATAATGATACTTCTTATGATCTTGAAAATCTTTTTGGGACTTGCTTGGAAGAATATGATAATTGTTATACTATTGGTGCTATCCATACTATTATTGATGAGAGTGATTATGCTTATGATATGAAAAGGCCCAAGCTTGGGGATGCTATGTTTGATGAAGATGATGTCTTTGAGAATATATTTGCTGCAATTAATGTTTGTCCCAAGTTTGGGGATGCTACGTTTAATGAAGATGATATTTTTAGTCTCCCAAGTTTTGATATGCAAATTTATAATGATGATAGCATGCCTCCTACTTATGATGATTATTGTGATGATACTTATGCTATAAAAAGTAGTGATTATATTTATAAAACTTGTCATGATTATGGTTACCCCTTTTCTGAACATTACTCTTTTAATGTGGAAACAATTTATAGTATTCGAGTTTCTTATGATACTCCCACTATCCCCAATGAGAAGAAATTTGCTTATGTGGAGAGTAATAAAATTTCTATGCTTGTAGATCATGAAAAGAGTGCTTTATGTGACAGTTATATTGTTGAATTAATTCATGATGCTACTCAAAATTATTATGAGGGAGGAATATATGCTTGAAGGAATTGCAATAATATCAAGTTTCCTCTCTATGTGCTTAAAGTTTTGAAGTTATGCTTGTTTTACCTTCCTATGCAAGTTGATTCTTGTTCCCACAAGTTGTTTTCTCACAAAATCCCTATGCATAGGAAGTGGGTTAGACTTAAATGTGCTAGTCATATTCTTCATGATGCTCTCTTTATGTTTCAATTCTTATCCTTTGTGTGGGCATCATTGAAATCGTCATGCCTAGCTAGGGCGTTAAACGATAGCGCTTGTTGGGAGGCAACCCAATTTTATTTTAGTTCCTTACTTTTTGAACCTGTTTAGTAATAAATAATTCATCTAGCCTCTGTTTAGATGTGGTTTTACACTTTTAATTAGTGTTTGTGCCAAGTAGAACCTTTGAGAAGACTTGGGGAAAGTCTTTGCGATCATGCTGTAAAAAACAGAAACTTTAGCGCTCACGAGAATTGCGGCCATTTTTATTTGGAGAGTGCTATTTAGTTAATTGTTTTTTCAGATGATTAATAGATAAATTCCTCGCGTCCTGCAATTTATTTGAGAATTTTATGAGTCAGAATTATACGTCTGATCCAGATTACTACAGACTGTTCTGTTTTTGACAGGTTCTGTTTTTCATGTGTTGTTTACTTATTTTGATGAATCTATGGCTAGTAAAAGAGTTTATAAACCATAGAGAAGTTTGAATACAGTAGGTTTAACACCAATATAAATAAATAATGAGTTCATTACAGTGCCTTGAAGTGGTGTTTTATTTTCTTTCGCTAACAGAGCTTACGAGTTTTCTGTTAAGTTTTGTGTTGTGAAGTTTTCATGTTTTGGGTAAAGATTCGATGGACTATGGAATAAGGAGTCGCAAGAGCCTAAGCTTGGGAATGCCCAAGGCACTCCAAGGTAATATTCAAGGACAACCAAAAGCCTAAGCGGGGCATCCCCTCTTTCGTCTTCGTTCATCGGTAACTTTACTTGGAGCTATATTTTTATTTACCACATGATATGTGTTTTGCTTGGAGCGTCATTTTATTTTATTTAGTTTTGCTTGCTGTTTGAATAAAATACCAAGATCTGAAATTATTAAATGTTAGAGAGTCTTCATATAGTTGCATGATTATTCGACTACTCATTCATCTTCACTTATATTTTTCGTAGTAGTTTGTTGTTGCTCTAGTGCTTCACTTATATCTTTCTAGAGCACAGTGGTGGTTTTATTTTATAGAAATAGATGAACTCTCGTGCTTCACTTATATTATTTTGAGAGTCCTAAACAGCATGGTAATTTTCTTTGGCTATGAATTTAGTCATAATATGATGGGCATCCAAGAGGGATATAATAAAAACTTTCATATAGACTGCATTGAATACTATGAGAAGTTTGATACTTGATGATTGTTTTGAGATATGGAGATGGTGATATTAGAGTCATGCTAGTTGAGTAGTTGTGGATTTGAGAGATACTTGTGTTAAATTTTGTGATTCCCGTAGCATGCACGTATGGTGAACCGTTATGTGACGAAGTAGGAGCATGATGTATTTATTGATTGTCCTCCTTATGAGTGGCGGTCGGGGACGAGCGATGGTATTTTCCTACCAATCTATCCCCCTAGGAGCATGCGCGTAGTACTTTGTTTCGATAACTAATCGATTTTTGCAATAAGTATGTGAGTTCTTTATGACTAATGTTGAGTCCATGGATTATACGCACTCTCACCCTTCCACCATTGCTAGCCTCTCTAGTACCGTGCAACTTTCGCCGGTACCATAAACCCACCATATACCTTCCTCAAAACAGCCACCATACCTACCTATTATAGCATTTCCATAGCCATTCCGAGATATATTGCCATGCAACTTTCCACTGTTCCGTTATTATGACGTGCTTCATCATTACCATATTGCTTTGCATGGTCATGTAGTTGACATCGTATTTGTGGCAAAGCCACCGTTCATAATTCTTTCATACATGTCACTCATGCATCATTGCACATCCCGGTACCCCGCCGGAGGCATTCATATAGAGTCATATCTTGTTCTAAGTATCGAGTTGTAATTCTTGAGTTGTAAGTAAATAAAAGTGTGATGATCATCATTATAAGAGCATTGTCCCAGTGAGGAAAGGATGATGGAGACTATGATTCCCCCACAAGTCGGGATGAGACTCCGGACGAAAATAAATAAAAAAAGAGGCCAAAGAAGCCCAAATAAAAAAAAGAGAAAAGAGGCCATAAAAAAAGAGAAGGCCCAAATAAAAAAATAAAAAAATGTGAGAAAAAGAGAGAAGGGGCAATGCTACTATCCTTTTACCACACTTGTGCTTCAAAGTAGCACCATGATCTTCATGATAGAGAGTCTCCTATGTTGTCACTTTCATATACTAGTGGGAATCTTTCATTATAGAACTAGGCTTGTATATTCCAATGATGGGCTTCCTCAAAATGCCCTAGGTCTTTGTGAGCAAGCGAGTTGGATGCACACCCACTAGTTTCTTTTGTTGAGCTTTCATACATTTATAGCTCTAGTGCATCTGTTGCATGGCAATCCCTACTCACTCACATTGATATCTACTGATGTGCATCTCCATAGCCCATTGATACGCCTAGTTGATGTGAGACTATCTTCTCCTTTTTGTCTTCTCCACAACCACCATTCTATTCCACCTATAGTGCTATATCCATGGCTCACGCTCATATATTGCGTGAAGATTGAAAAAGTTTGAGAACATCAAAAGTATGAAACAATTGCTTGGCTTGTCATTGGGGTTGTGCATGATTTAAATATTTTGTGTGGTGAAGATGGAGCATAGCCAAACTATATGATTTTGTAGGGATAGCTTTCTTTGTCCATGTTATTTTGAGAAGACATGATTGCTTAGTTAGTATGCTTGAAGTATTATTATTTTTTATGTCAATATTAAACTTTTGTCTTGAATATTATGGATCTGAATATTCTTGCTGCAATAAAGAAGAAATACTTAGAGAAATATGTTAGGTAGCATTCCACATCAAAAATTCTGTTTTTACTTTTACCTACTCGAGGACGAGCAGGAATTAAGCTTGGGGATGCTGATACGTCTCCAACGTATCTATAATTTTTGATTGTTCCATGCTATTATATTATCAACTTTGGATGTTTATGGGCTTTATTATACACTTCTATATTATTTTTGGGCCTAACTTATTAACCTTGAGCCCAGTGCCAGTTTCTGTTTTTTCCTTGTTTTAGAGTATCACAGAAAAGGAAAATCAAACGGTGTCCAATTGACCTGAAACTTCACGGAACTTATTTTCGGAAGGAAAGAAACCCGGGAGACATGGTGTCCACGTAAGGGAAGCAACGAGGAGGCCACGAGGCAGGGGCGCGCCCACCCCCCTGGGCGCGCCCTCCACCCTCGTGGGCCCCTCGTGGCTCCCCTGACGTACTTCTTCCGCCGATATATCTCCATATACCCTAAATACATCCGGGAACACAATAGATCGGGAGTTCCGCCGCCAGATGCCTCTGTAGCCACCGAAAGCCAATCTAGACCCGTTCTGGCACCCTACCAGAGGGGGGAATCATTCTGTGGTGGCCATCTTCATCATCCCGGTTCTCTCCATGACGAGGAGGGAGTAGTTCTCCCTCAGGGCTGAGGGTATGTACCAGTAGCTATGTGTTTGATCTCTCCCTCTCTCTCGTGTTCTTGAGGTGATACGATCTTGATGTATCGCGAGCTTTGCTATTATAGTTGAATCTTATGATGTTTCTTCCCCCTCTACTCTCTTGTAATGGATTGAGTTTCCCCTTTGAAGTTATCTTAGAAGATTGAGTCTTTAAAGATTTGAGAACACATGATGTATGTCTTGCCATGCATATCTGTGGTGACAATGGGATATCACGTGATTCACTTGATGTATGTTTTGGTGATCAACTTGTGGGTTCCGCCCATGAACCTATGCGTAGGGGTTGGCACACGTTTTCGTCGTGATTCTCCGGTAGGAACTTTGGGGCACTCTTTGAGGTTCTATGTGTTGGTTGAATAGATGAATCTGAGATTGTGTGATGCATATCGTATAATCATACCCACGGATACTTGAGGTGACATTGGAGTATCTAGGTGACATTAGGGTTTTGTTTGATTTGTGTCTTAAGGCGTTATTCTAGTACGAACTCTAGGGCTGTTTGTGACACTTATAGGAATAGCCCAATGGATTGATTGGAAAGAATAACTTTGAGCTGGTTTCATACCCTACCATAATCTCTTCGTTTGCTCTCCACTATTAGTGACTTTGGAGTGACTCTTTGTTGCATGTTGAGGGATAGTTATATGACCCAATTATGTTATTATTGTTGAGAGGACTTGCACTAGTGAAAGTATGAACCCTAGGCCTTGTTTCAACACATTGCAATACAGTTTACGCTCACTTTTAACATTAGTTACCTTCCTGTTTTTATATTTTCAGATTACAAAAACCTTTATCTACCATCCATATACTACTTGTATCACCATCTCTTCGCCGAACTAGTGCACCTATACAATTTACCATTGTATTGGGTGTGTTGGGGACATAAGATACTCTTTGTTATTTGGTTGCAGGGTTGCTTGAGAGAGACCATCTTCATCCTACGCCTCTTACGGATTGATAAACCTTAGGTCATCCACTTGAGGGAAATTTGCTACTGTCCTACAAACCTCTGCACTTGGAGGCCCAACAACGTCTACAAGAAGAAAGTTGTGTAGTAGACATCAATCATGTAGTTGATATCGTATTTTTGGCAAAGCCACCGTTCATAAATCTTTCATACATGTCTCTCACGAGTCATTGCACATCCCGGTACACCACCGGAGGAATTCATATAGAGTCATATTTTATTAAAAGTATCGAGTTGTAATTCTTGAGTTGTAAGTAAATAAAAGTGTGATGATCATCATTTTTAGAGCATTGTCCCATGTGAGGAAAGGATGATGGAGACTACAATTCCCCCACAAGTCGGGATGAGACTCCGGACGAAAAGGAAAAAAAGAAAAAAAAAGAGGCCATAAAAAAGAGAGAAAAGGCCCAAATAAAAAATATAAAAAATGAGAGAAAAGGAGAGAAGGGGCAATGCTACTATCCTTTTACCACACTTGTGCTTCAAAGTAGCACCATGATCTTCATGATAGAGAGTCTCCTATGCCGTCACTTTCATATACTAGTGGGAATCTTTCATTATAGAACTTGGCTTGTATATTCCCATGATGGGCTTCCTCAAAATTCCCTAGGTCTTCGTGAGCAAGCGAGTTGGATGCACACCCACTAGTTTCTTTTGTTGAGCTTTCATACACTTATAGCTCTAGTGCATCCGTTGCATGGCAATCCCTAATCACTCACATTGATATCTATTGATGGGCATCTCCATAGCCCGATGATACGCCTAGTTGATGTGAGACTACCTTCTCCCTTTTTGTCTTCTCCACAAACACCATTCTATTCCACCATTGTGCTATATCCATGGCTCGCGCTCATATATTGCGTGAAGATTGAAAAAGTTTGCTAACATCAAAAGTATGAAACAATTGCTTGGCTTGTCATCGGAGTTGTGCATGATTTAATATTTTGTGTGATGAAGATTGATCATAGCCAGACTATATGATTTTGTAGGGATAACTTTAGTTGGCCATGTTATTTTGAGAAGACATGATTGCTTTGTTAGTATGCTTGAAGTATTATTGTTTTTATGTCAATATTAAACTTTTGTCTTGAATCTTATGGATCTTAATATTCTTGCCACAATAAAGAGAATTACATGGATAAATATGTTAGGTAGCATTCCACATCAAAAATTCTATTTTTATCATTTACCTACTCGAGGACGAGCAGGAATTAAGCTTGGGGATGCTTGATACGTCTCCAATGTATATATATTTTTTGATTGTTCCATGCTATTATATTATCAACCTTGGATGTTTTATATGCATTTATATGTTATTTTATATGATTTTTGGGACTAACCTATTAACCCAGAGCCCAGTGCCAGTTTCTGTTTTTTTCCTTGTTTCAGTGTTTCACAGAAAAGGAATATCAAACGGAGTCCAAACGGAATGAAACCTTCGGGAGCGTGATTTTTTGGAACGAACATGATCCAGGAGACTTGGAGTTGAAGTAAAGGAAGCTTCGAGGTGGCCACGAGGCAGGGAGGCGTGCCCCCACCCTCGTGGGCCCCTCGTGGCTCCCCTTACCGACTTCTTTCGCTTATATATTTCAATATACCCTAGAAACATGAGGGAACAGAATAGATCGGGAGTTCCACTGCCAGAAACCTCCATAGCCACCGAAAACCAATCTAGACCCGTTCCGGCACCCTGCCGGAGGGGGGAATCCCTCTCCGGTGGCCATCTTCATCATCCTGGTACTCTCCATGACGAGGAGGGAGTAGTTCTCCCTCGGGGCTGAGGGTATGTACCTGTAGCTATGTGTTTATCTCTCTCTCTCTCTCTCGTGTTCTTGAGGTGGTACGATCTTGATGTATCACAAGCTTTGCTATTATAGTTGGATCTTATGATGTTTCTCACCCTCTAGTCTCTTGTGATGAATTGAGTTTTCCCTTTGAAGTTATCTTATTGGATTGAGTCTTTAAGGATTTGAGAACACTTGATGTATGTCTTGCACGTGCTTATCTGTGGTGACAATGGGATATCATGTGATCCACTTGATGTATGTTTTGGTGGTCAACTTGCGAGTTCCGTGACCTCGTGAACTTATGCATAGGGGTTGGCACACGTTTTCGTCTTGACTCTCCGGTGGAAACTTTGGGGCACTCTTTGAAGTTCTTTGTGTTGGTTGAATAGATGAATCTGAGATTGTGTGATGCAGATCGTACAATCATACCCACTGTCGGTGTACTAGAGTAGGGGTACCCTAGTATCCCGAACTTGTGCACGGGCAGTCGCAGCATCCCGCGGCAAGGCTTGCCGGGTGACCGCCAAGGTCCTCCGTGGTTCCTTTGGAGCCATTCAAGGACAAAGTATCCAAGCCAAGGAGACAAGACCCCGGCAAGAGGAGCTTGCCGGGAAGGCCAACCAAGGCATCTCAAGGAACTTGCCACGACGCGCCACGCGTCCCGGCAAGGACCGGTAAGCGACAAGCTCCCGGACGCGACAAGAAAACGACCGCGGCAAGGCGCTTGCCGCGGCAAGCCACCACTCTGTGTCCGCGCTCCAGCACATCCACCAACGTGTCGCTCTGGGACCCTTCCGGGCGTACGTGGCGGGAGGCTGTGCAGCCAGCGGTGCGCGGTGGCAAGCGGCACTGACAAGATTGCCATCGTGGCGAGCGGTGGCGTCCCTGACGGTCCCTTTTGCACTATTTAGGCGACGCAGACGGGCATTTAATGCCCTGGTCCCCTGCCATCAGGGTTAGGTATGATACACTGTAGCAGGTAGCTGTACCAACCGCAACACCTTTCCATTTTTACCCTTGTCTACGTTGCCACCTGTCGGTGACCCCTTGAGCATATAAAAGGAGGCCCATGCGCAACGTAGGGGAAAAGGAAGAGAAGACTCACGCTCGGTCTCGTTAGCTGCTGGGGTGTACTGTAGCACTCCGCGCTCCCGAGCAAGAACTCAGTACAAACCACAAAGCAGGAGTAGGGTTTTACGCATCCGTGCGGCCCGAAACTGGGTAAACTGCTCGTGTGCTTCGCCTCGATCCGCTCTTCGTGCGACCCTCGCCCCCGCCGAACCAAAAGGGACTCGGTCCGCCGGTCCCATAGATGCTCGTGGATTAGTCCCCCGACATCCTTGGCGCGCCAGGTAGGGGGTGTCGAGGTTGTGTGAACCAGATCCGGCGTTCACACGAGCTAGATCTTCATCATCTTCATCGACATGCCGCCGAAGAAGAAGGCTTCGGAAGCGGATGCTCCGTCCGCGCCGAACCCACCACCGCCGGAGCAAACGGCTGATGGGGCAGACGCCGGCGGAAGAACGGGCGTCGACGAGGGAGCTCACGGTGCTGCCAGGTCCAAGGACAAGGCTGCGCTGCCCATCGGCGGCATAGCCGGCTCCCGCAACGACCGGGCGCACTCCAAGACCCCGGCGTCCGTACATGCACCGCGCCATCTCAGGAGGCGCGGGACCGGCAGCGTCATGGTACTCACGGTACCATGTGTTTGCTAGACCAAGATCGAGCTGGTGGATCTCGGAGTGCTCAAGACCAGCATGCACGCCAACATGCTGGCACGAGCGAGGCACGGTCGCCTAGACGGGATACTGCTCCTTCTAACATAGTTAGAAGTCCGAGCATATCCCGCTCCTCGCACCGTTCGCCACCGCCACCCGCCACCATAGCAGAAGCTTTGGCGCGAGCTCAACTGCTCCTGGACTACCCTCCAATGGCAGACAAGATCGACGACTGGAGGGCCACCATTCAGAGTCTCATCGGCTTGCAACGGCGACACTCAACGGCAGCCGAGCACGTCGCAGCCGCGGCAAGTCAGCCAGGCACGAGCCGGTGGCGACAAGACCGGTGGGGTGCAACCACTGTGCACTCTCCGCCCCGAAGGCCAAGATCGCCGACTCGCCGGATCCACCTCGACAGCGACTCCACCGCGTCATCAGATCCACGAGCTCATCGCGATCAGCGCCAAGTTCTTCACGAACGACAGCAAGAAGACGCTCGTACTCGCATCGAGCGCCGAAGAGAAGCGCGACGTCAATCGGACCAGCACGCTGGGCCCTCTGTCGACATGCATGCACCAGGGGAACCAGGCGACTTGCCGTACGCGGTAGGTTGCCCTGCGTTTACTCGTGAGCTGCGGCAAGTCCAGTGGCCCAGCACGAAGAATTTCAAGCCAGACGTACCAGAGAAGTACGACGGCAAGTCGCATCCGTCGGAGTTCCTCAGCATCTACACCATCGCGGTGCAGGCTGCCGGGGGGCGGGACGACAAGATCCTTGCCAACTACTTCCCGCTGGTGCTCAAGCCCAACGTCAGGTCCTGGCTCATGCACTTGCCGGACAACTCCATATCCTCCTGGGCAGACCTATGCCATCAGTTTGTCGGCGCCTTTACAGGCGGCCACAAACCTCATGGCCAAGAGAGTGACCTTCATCTGCTCGCCCAGAAGGAAGGAGAGCCCCTGCGCAAGTACATTCAGAGATTCAGCCGTGTACAGCACAACATCCCAGATGTCCACCCCGCCGCGGTCATCAGCGCGTTCCATCAGAACGTGCGTAACCGCAGGATGCGGGAGGAGATGGCGATGTGCAAGATCAGAGACGTCAGTGAGCTGTATGCCCTGGCCGACAAGTGTGCACGTGCTGAGGAAGGGAGGAAACTCCCCGGAGAGAATACAGGAGCAGGAGGATCTGACAGCGAGGATGCTGCCCCGGCAAAGAAAAACCGGCGGCGGAACAACAGGAAGAAGAAAGGCAAAGATGTGCTAGTCATTGAGCAGTCCGGCAACGAAGGTGGCGCCAAGAAAGCCAAAGCTGGTAGCTCCAGCAAGGAGATTGCCGCATGCACCAACTGCCAGACTGTGGCGGTCGCCGACAAGCAGGACGGCACCGACAAGGATCCACCGCACCAAGGGGCATGACCTCCAGAGCTGCAGGAAGGTCGAGCAGCTTGTCCAGCAGCAAAAGGCTGAATACGAGCAACGCGACAAGGAGAGGGCCCAAGGAGGCACTGGAGAATCCGGCAAGAAGCACGTCGGCCGGGGAGGATGCCGCGGCAAGGCCAAGCAGCGCAAGGAGACAGACCTCCCCGCGGCCGCGACAAGGATGAAGATGATGACGACGACGAAGACATGGATGGTGTCGAGACCAGTGAGCAGGAGTTCCAGAAAGCCACAGAGGTCTTGTGCGTTGACGGCGGTGCTTCTCTGCATACTTCGCACCGCCAACTCAAGCAGTGGGTGCGGGAAGTCAATGCGGCGGAACAACCTGTCGATTCACGCAAGCTTCTGAAATGGTCCAGCACACCTATCATCTTTGATATTGAGGACCACCCTGATCGCACAACTGCGGTCGGGTGCTTGCCGATGTTGGTTTCACCAACTATCCGCAACCTCAAGGTCACTAAGATGCTAGTTGACGGCGGGGCCGGCTTGAACCTAATCTCCTCCGCTGTACTCCAGAAACTCCAGATCCCTGACAGCGAGCTTGAAGAGACCGGCACACTCCAAGGAATCAACCCGGGAAGGAGCAAGCCGAAGGGGAAGGTCACTTTGCCAGTAACATTTGGCAACGAGGTGAACTTCAGGACTGAGAGGGTCACTTTTGACGTTGCCGATTTTCCATTGCCTTACAATGGGATACTCGGCCGTCCAGCACTCGCCAAGTTCATGGCAGCCTCTCACTACGCATACAACATGCTGAAGATGCCTGGCCCGATAAGCGTCATCTCTGTCCCTGGCAACAAGAAGGATGCTCTTATCTGCGCCGACAAGATCTACCGGGAAGCGGCAGCCGCAACAGATCACAAGTCACCTACCGTTGAAGCTCCCGTGGGGAAGAAGAAGACCAAGTCCGGCAAGAGTTCTGATGCCCACTCCGGCAAGCGCACCTCTTCGGAGTGTTGCGCTGCCGTCGAGGACGCACCATCGAGCTCCACCGGCAAGTGTAAGAAGACAATGGCAGCTCCGCCAGAGACCAAGAAGGTGTCCGCCAAGGAGGACGGCACTGGTGGTACCTTCACCATCAGTGCCACTCTCGACCCTAAATAGGAAAGCGCGCTCATTGCTTTCCTGCGGGCGAACGTCGACGTGTTTGCGTGGCAACCGTCTGACATCCCCGGTGTACCCAGGAAAGTAATTGAGCACCATCTTGCCGTTTGTCCTCATGCGCGGCCCGTCAAGCAGAAGGTCAAGAAGCAAGCAGTGGAGCGCCAAGAATTCATCGCAGAAGAGATCAAGAAGTTGGAAGCAGAAGGCCTTGTCAGAGGAGTGCTCCATCCTACGTGGTTGGCCAATCCTGTAGTCGTGCGCAAGGCGAACGGGAAATGGAGACTTTGTATCGACTTTACCGATGTTAACAAAGCTTGTCCCAAAGACCCATTTCCTTTGCCACGCATTGACCAGATTGTTGACTCCACGGCCGGATGTGACTTGCTTTCATTTCTTGACGCATACTCAGGATACCATCAGATCTTCATGGCAGAAGAGGATGAGGAGAAGACCGCATTCATCACTCCATGTGGCACGTACTGTTTCATACGGATGCCTTTTGGTTTAAAAAATGCTGGTTCAACATTTGCAAGGGTAGTCCATGTCGCTCTTGAGCCACAAATACACAGAAATGTGGAAGCCTACATGGATGACATAGTGGTCAAGAGCAAGGACAAGGCAACTCTGATTCAAGATTTAGACGAGACCTTTGCAAATCTGTGCAAGATTAGCCTCAAGCTCAACCCCGAGAAGTGTGTGTTTGGAGTCCCCTCCGGCAAGCTTCTCGGGTTCTTCGTGTCTCAGCGGGGAATCGAAGCCAATCCCGACAAGATCAAGGCCATTGAGCAGATTGAAGCACCAAAGCGCGTCAAGGATGTACAAAGACTTGCCGGTTGCGTGGCTGCTCTCAGCAGGTTTATCTCTAGGTCTGCTGAGCGCGCCCTGCCGTTTTTCAAAATATTGAAAAAGGCAGGTCCAATGAAATGGACTCCGGAAGCGGAGGCTGCGCTGCAAGACTTGAAGAGATACCTGTCCTCCACTCCAACACTTGTCGCAGCTAAGCCACAAGAGAAGTTGCTGCTGTATATAGCGGCAACCAATCAAGTGGTTAGTGCTGCGTTAGTAGCAGAGAGGGAGGCAGATGACGAGCCAGCAACCACGGCAGGCGCATCCCCGACAAGCTCTGGTCCCGACAAGGATGGATCTGCGCAGACGCACGAGGAGATACAGAAGAGAATAGTACAGCGCCCAGTTTACTTTGTCAGTTCCCTTCTGCAGGGGGCTAGGTCAAGGTACTCTGGCGTGCAGAAATTGCTTTTCGGCCTTCTCATGGCCTCGAGAAAGCTGCGCCATTACTTCCAAGCACATGAGATCACAGTTGTCACTCGTTTTCCGCTGAAGAGGATACTACAGAATCCAGAAGCGACAGGCAGGATTGTTGAGTGGGCACTGGAACTGTCAAGCTTTGGCCTCAAGTTTGAGAGTACTTCAACTATCCAAAGCAGAGCATTGGCAGAATTCATAGCAGAATGGATGCCAACACCAGATGAAGAAATTCCAGAAACGAGCATCCCCGTCGAGGAAGCAAGCAAAGAGTGGCTGATGTACTTTGATGGTGCCTTTTCGCTGCAAGGCGTCGGCGCCCACGTGCTGCTTGTCGCACCCACCGGAGAGCACCTCAAGTACGTAGTCCAGATGCACTTTCCCAAGGAGCAAGCAACAAACAATACTGCAGAGTATGAAGGCTTGCTTGCCGGTCTCAGGATCGCGGTAGACCTTGGGATCAAGAAGCTCATTGTCAGGGGTGACTCGCAGCTTGTCGTCCGCCAAGTGAACAAGAGCTATCAGAGTCCGTTGATGGAAGCCTACATCGACGAAGTGAGAAAGCTAGAAGAGCACTTTGACGGCCTACAGATGGAGCATGTTCCAAGAGCTCAGAACGCCATTGCCGATGGCCTATCAAAGTGCGCCGCACTTAAGTTACCTGTGGAACCAGGGATCTTTGTGCTCAAGCTGACTCAACCGTCTGTAACGCCATCAACTGGACAGAGCAAGAAGAGGAAGTTGATTTCTGGTGACTATTTTCCGGCAGAGCTTCCCGAAGCCACCGCCAAGAAGGTCCCCAAGATCAACGCCAAGAGCGCTGAGGAGCAGTCTGCTCCGGCAAGCCCTAGGGTTTGTTCCATTGAAGCACAAACTCCCGACAAGTTTTGCTCCGGCAAGCTTGCCGGGGAACGTCAAGCTCCGGCAGAGCCGCAGGTTCTCGCCGTAGAAGCAGATGTTCCCGCAGCAGCAGATTTGCCTTTAGTCCTTGTTGTCGAGCCACAAGCTCCAGCATGGACACAGCAGATTGTCCGTTTCCTTCAGACAGGAGAACTTCCTGAAGAGCAAGAAGAAGCGGAAAGAGTAGCCCGGCAATCAAGTATGTACCAGTTTGTCGACAACACACTGTACAGAAGAAGACTCAACGGTGTGAAATTGAAGTGTATTCATCGGGAAGACGGACAAAAGCTGTTGGCAGAGATACATGGAGGCATATGTGGTCACCACATTGGCGCAAGAGCACTTGCCGGCAAAGCATTCCGGGAAGGTTTCTTTTGGCCGACAGCCCTCCAGGATGCAACGGCACAAGTAACCAAGTGTGAAGCGTGCCAGTTCCATTCCAAGCAGATACACCAACCAGCTCAAGCTCTCTAGACGATCCCTTTATCCTGGCCATTTTCGGTCTGGGGGCTCGACATCCTTGGCCCCTTTCCCCGAGCAGTCGAGGGCTTTGAGTACTTGTACGTTGCAATCGACAAGTTCACAAAGTGGCCGGAAGTGGAAGCAGTGAGGAAGGTGACACCACAGTCAGCAGTCAAGTTCTTCAGGTCGATTGTTTGCCGCTTCGGGATCCCTAACAGGATAATCACCGACAATGGTACGCAATTCACGAGCCGCACCTTCATGCAGTACGTCCAAGATCTTGGCGCCAAGGTCTGCTTCGCTTCTGTTGCTCACCCGAGAAGCAACGGTCAAGCGGAGAGGACAAATGCTGAAGTGCTGTGTGGGCTCAAGACCAGGACTTTCGACAGGCTGCACAAGTGCGGAAGAAACTGGATCGAGGAGCTGCCGGTGGTTCTTTGGTCGATCAGGACGACGCCAAATCGAGCCACTGGCCAGACACCTTTCGCTCTAGTCTATGGAGCAGAGGCAGTTCTCCCCATGGAACTCGTATACAGGTCCCCTCGAGTGCTCGCTTATGATGAGCTTGAGCAAGAGCAGCTGCGACAAGATGACGCGCTACTCCGTGAGGAAGACCGTCTTCAGGCTGCTGTACGAGCTGCTCGCTACCAGCAAGCTTTGCGCCGCTACCATAGCCACAAAGTTAACGCCAGAAGTCTCGAGGAAGGCGACCTTGTTCTTCGGCGTGTTCAGTCCGCCAAGAATTCCAACAAGTTGACGCCGAAGTGGGAAGGCCCTTACCGGGTGAAACGAGTCACTAGGCCTGGCGCTGTCCGCCTTGAGACCGAAGATAGCATTCCAGTGAGAAATTCCTGGAACATTGAGCATCTTCGTAAGTTTTACCCGTAAGGCGCGGTTGCCGGAACCTGTTCCGGCAACCACCTTTTGTACAAGTCTTGCCGCTGTTGCATGTAATCCTTTGTACAAAGCCGGGCGCAGACCCCGTGCATAAGTAAAGCTCATATGCTCCGCACATCTTGTCAATTTCATGCTTTCTATTTTTTGCATATGTGATCTGACACTTTGTGCAGCACCTACTCCTCGGTAAGCAATAACGAGCCGTAAGGCTCCATATCTTTATTTTCTCCTCTTTCTTTTTTCTCAAGGAAAGGAAGGTTCCCTCGCCCACAAGTTTGCCGGGGGGAAAGGAGAAGATAATGGTATGGACCAGGCGTCGTTCAAGAAAGTTTCGCCTTACCGGGAAGCAAACAACAGAAAAGCTAAGTTGCCAAAGTTTGAGCAATCAGATTTTTTAAAAAAATTTAAGTTATCTCCCTTGAACGACCGCACTTTGTATGGAAAACCTGTGCGCGGAGGAACCAACTCGTAGCTAGTTGCGCCCTTACTTTGTTTCGAGTCCGCTCAACAACTTAAGTGAGCTGCGACTAGTTGCGACAAGGTTTCTTGTCAGTAGCGGCACCGCCAGCAGGCTGCTGACGTCCCGCACTCAGCGCTCGCGGCTAAGGTGCCTGCACCAGCAAGTTCCCTAAAAGCGTAGGGCAAAAACATACAAAGGGAGGAATCAAGTAAAGGGAATAACATTGCAATCATTACCCGGAATAGAGTTATATTACAAGGTAGCTTGTCGCGGCTCTAACAGATTGTTCTCATAACATGACCAGCAGCGACAAGAAAAGAAGAAAACGGGCGGCCTAGTCTACGCGATCGCCCTCAATCCTCTTGATCCCACTCACCTTATCCACAATGGGTGCGACAAGGGTCTTGAGCGCCTCCAGATCAGCATCCGGCGGCAAGGTCTTGAGGATGTTGGTGAGGTTGAGGCCCGGGTTGCGGAAGGCCACCTTCACCAACACCTTTTGAAGAGCTCCCGCACAGATCTTGCGCGACTCATCGGCCAGCTGCTTTGGGATCTTCTCCCGGAGCCGCTGGAGGGCCGTTGCCACGCCTTTAAAGAACAAGGTGAGCTTGGTGCTGGGTTGGAGGTTCTCATCAGAGGGATACCCGAGATCCTCCACCCCCAGCTGTGCCAGCTCCCTGTCGATATCTGCGGCAGCATTCACGAGACTCTCCGTCCAGTGCTCCACTTTCTCCCTAAAAGCATTCTGGGCGGCGGCAGCACTCGCCAGCAGCGCCTTGTCGCCCTTGATCTCCTCCTTCAAGGCCACCTCCTGCTCCCTGGCGCCGTCCAGCGTATTGGTCAAAGTGGTCAGCTTCAACTCAAGATCTGCGTTGGAGTCCTTGGCGGCGCTAAGCTCTTTGCCCTTCTCGGCGAGACGAACCTGCAGCTCTGAGTTGCTGTGGGCGTCCTTCTCCCGCTCACGCTTGAGCGCGGCAAGCTCTTCACCACTCGCCTTGAGATCGGCCTCCATCTGCGCCACCTTCGTCTCCAGCTCCTTCTTGGCGGCCTCGGCAACTGCGGCAGCATCCCCTGCTTGCTTAAGGGCTCCGCCGAATTTTTGCTCACGCGCGGCAAGCTCCTCCTCGTGGCTGTCGAGGTTAACTTTCCGCTGCACCAGCTCGCCCTCCTGCGCAGGCAGCTTCTCAGCGGCAAGCCGCTGTTGCTCTTCAACTTCAGCCTTCTCGAGGAAGAAGGCCTTCTGCTCTTCGGCGAGTTGCTCCCGCTCCTCTGCCAGGGACCGGAGAGCTTCCTGGTTGAGACCCCGGAGCTCCTCCGCGCGCTTCTCGATGTCCGCTCCCGCCTTCGCGACAAGCGCCTCGCGGGATTCCAGCTTGGCTTGCCGCGCGCGGTAGAGCGACAACAGCTTCCGCAGCAGCCGCTCCTCCTCAAGCTCGCCGCTGCTGCTGCTCGGCGCATCAACTAGCGTCAGCCCAGCGGAGGCGAGCACCTCTCCATCAAAGCTCTCTCCCTCGACCGGCGCCCTGGAGCTTGACGCCCAGGGGAGGTTGATGAAGACGCCATCGCCGGCCTTCAAGTAGACGCCTGGCTGGGGCTCTTCGGAGCCTGGCGCTGCGGCAGCGGCGGACGGGTCGGCGGTCGACGTAGCGCCTGGCGCTCCTGCGGCCTCAGGGCCGTCAGTGCGATCGCCAGACCCCTCGCCAGCTACTGCGGCGGCAGCTTTGGCGGCCTCGTCGCCGGCGGGATCATCAGCGCCGGTTGCTTCTTCAGTGGCAGCGGCATCGTCGGCAGCAACCTCGGTCTCCATCGGCTCTGCAGCAGATGGGTCTGATGGCCGGAAAAGTGAGAAAAGTCAAGCAAATACCCAAAAAGAAGAAGAACCCAAGGGAAGCTTTGAAGAGAAGATTACCTGTACTGGGTTCGGCAGTCGTAGTCTCCGCCGCCGGGGGGACGCTGGTGCTGTCCCTTGCCGGAGAACTCTCCCTTGCCGGAGGACTCTCCCTTGGCATTTCGGGGGCGGCCTCCGGGCGCTCCTGGTGGGGCTGCTCTGCTCCTACACAAACCAACAGTCAGATGTCAGCAAAGAAAGAGTATCCATGCGCGCCTAACAGCGGAAAGCGAACCATATACTTACACTTGGGGCTGCTCTGGAGAACAGTTGCCGGGTCCGGCAAGGTTGTCTCGGACGCACCCCCTGCTGTCGCGGTGGGTTCGTCCTCGATGACAATCACCGGGACCTTGGCTCTCTTCGCTGCTCTCTGGGCCAGAGTCCTAAAAAGGAATAAGTTCAGAGTAAAGCAAATGAGATACAAGACAAAACAACAAGAATTGAAGAACTACAAGTACAACAAGAAAATCTTACTCTTCTTCTTCCTCGTCGGAGCTGAACGCGGAGAAGTCGAAGTCCGGCTTACGTCCGGCGCGAGGAGGCGGAGGAGTAGTTTCCCTTGGCCGCTTGGCGGGAACAGTGGCGGTGGTCTGAGACGACCCCGCTCCGGCTGACGCCGCGGCGTGAGAAGCGGCAGGAGCAGAAGCAGTGGTCCGGGTGGACCCCGCTCCAGTTGCCGCAGCAGCGTGAGGTGCTCCCGCCGCAACAGTGCTTGCCGCGGTGGAGCGTGTCACGCGGCGCGACGACTGTTCACTCGCCCGCCGCCCCGCTACGTCCCCGGCCTTGCGGAGACGCCTTCCTGGTGGGGATGGAGGCTCTGCTTGCGGTGAGCTGCCTGAAGATGAGGAGGAAGAGGAGTCGATCTCCAGCGAGCCGCTCGTATCCTCGGCGGGCTCGCTCGACTCGACGTCATGCCCGGCAAGCTCTTTCTCGCCGACGAGCTCCTCTCGCTCGGCATGGCTTGCCGCCTCTGCTGCCTCTGCCTCCTCCACGGTGAATCCAAATTCGCCCGCGGCTGCGGCTGCTGCCGCCTCTTCCATCCTAGTGGCGATGCGTGTCATCTCCGCATCGGTGGTGTCGTGCGTGAGGCTATTCTTTTCGTCGGAGCGGACCGGCACTTCTACCAAGCCGTTAAAGAACTCCTGCACGACGTCGTCTGCAGGCTCTTGCCAAGTTGGGACAATTCCATGCGAATCGTACAGCGGCATCATTGCACAGATGCGGTCGAGCGCGGAGTTGTTGCACAGCGGAACGACACCCTTCGGCAACCTGAACACTTCGGGATGTTGAGGGTCGTACTTGAACAGTTCCTGGAGCATCGCGTTAAGCTCCAGAACAGTGAAGTTGAAGTTGAGGCCCGGACGCAACCTCATGATATCCACCGCATTCTTGAATTCCCAGGCGGGTCTCCTCCGTTCCTGCAGGGGGGCGATGCGGCGGCGAAGAAAATCTGCGCCAACAGCGCCTACAGTGAGCCCGGCAAGCCTGAGGCGTTGGATCCGGGTGACGGCAATCTTAAGCCTATCGTCTTCCGGGGCCACGTCACTCCAATCGCTGCCGCATGCTACTGGGGCTTGGCGCCGGGCGGTAAACGGCTGCGGGTTCTCCTCGACAATCCAGCACCAGTCTGCTCTCCATTCCTCCCACTTGCCGCGGAACTCTCCCTCCAGATAAGTGTCCTTCTTGCCGGCCCTCGAGATCCAGGCGATTCCGCCGGATAAAGGCTCTCCTCTCTCTACTCGGGGCATAAAGAAGTGGCGAAAAAGGGCTACATTGGGATAAACTCCGACAAAGTTTTCGCAGAGATGTGCGAAAACTGCCATAGTCAGAACAGCATTGGGGGTGAAGTCAAGGAGGCGGAACCCGTAGGTGTTCATAATATCGCAGAAAAACTCAGAGAAGGGCGGGCAGAGCCCGCAGTAGAAGAACAAGGCGAAGAAAGGATATCCGTTTGGAGCCATTTTCCAAGCGGCGGCTGGAAGTACCTTCGTGCGCGGATGCGCTCGCGTCTCCGTCGACCAGAAGAGGTAGTAATTCTCCCTCAGCTCCCTCACGGCGAGCTTGGGGGGGAAGATTGCCCGCTCCTTTCGCAGCGCCGCAAGCCGCTGCGCCTCGGTCGACTTCACAACCTTCCCTTTGTCGGCTCTCGGAGCCATGGCGGAAGTGGTGGAGGAGGTCGACGGCGTTGGTGGTGCTGGTGGCGATGGGGGGCGGGGCGCTGCTCTCTTTCAGCTTTGGGAAGACGAGGGAGCGGCGGAGGTTTCCGAGATTGGAGTAGCAACCGGCGAGTGGGCGAACTACCCCTGTTTCCCATACTTATAAAGAGGGAGGGGGCGGACGTACCGCCTTTCCGAATAAAGAAACCACCCACGATCTATCCCACGACGCCGCATTCAACGCGTGCCGTTCAGGGAGGGCGCGGTGGATACGGGGAGAGATACGGCGTAACCCAGGCCGCGCGTGCCCGTGCCCTGTTTTGGGCCTGACCCA
The DNA here is from genome assembly GCF_003073215.2 of Triticum urartu. Lineage (NCBI taxonomy): Eukaryota > Viridiplantae > Streptophyta > Magnoliopsida > Poales > Poaceae > Triticum > Triticum urartu. The sequence continues at coordinate 709,860,048 of NC_053024.1, read as the reverse complement.
ACAGCGCTCGGCACCGTGTATGGCCCAGGCCCGGGGGCTCCTGTCAGTGTACTAGAGTAGGGGTACCCTAGTATCCCGAACTTGTGCACGGGCAGTCGCAGCATCCCGCGGCAAGGCTTGCCGGGTGACCGCCAAGGTCCTCCGTGGTTCCTTTGGAGCCATTCAAGGACATAGTATCCAAGCCAAGGAGACAAGACCCCGGCAAGAGGAGCTTGCCGGGAAGGCCAACCAAGGCATCTCAAGGAACTTCCCGTGACGCGCCACGCGTCCCGGCAAGGCCCGGTGAGCGACAAGCTCCCGGATGCGACAAGACAACGACCGCGGCAAGGCGCTTGCCGCGGCAAGCCACCACTCTATGTCCGCGCTCCAGCACATCTACCAATGTGTCGCTCTGGGACCCTTCCGGGCGTACGTGGTGGGAGGCTGTGCAGCCAGCGGTGCACGGTGGCAAGCGGCGCTGACAAGATTGCCATCGTGGGGAGCGGTGGCGTCTCTGACGGTCCCTTTTGCACTATTTAGGCGACGCAGACGGGCATTTAATGCCCTGGTCCCCTGCCGTCAGGGTTAGGTATGATACACTGTAGCAGGTAGCTATACCAACCGCAACACCTTTCCATTTTTACCCTTGTCTATGTTGCCACCTGTCGGTGACCCCTTGAGCATATAAAAGGAGGCCCATGCGCAACATAGGGGAAAAGGAAGAGAAGACTCACGCTCGGTCTCGTTAGCTGCTGGGGTGTACTGTAGCACTCCGCGCTCCCGAGCAAGAACTCAATACAAACCACAAAGCAGGAGTAGGGTTTTACGCAACCGTGCGGCCCGAACCTGGGTAAACTGCTCGTGTGCTTCGCCTCGATCTGCTCTTCGTGCGACCCTCGCCCCCGCCGAACCGAAAGGGACTCGGTCCGCCGGTCCCATAGATGCTCGTGGATTAGTCCCCCGACACCCACGAATACTTGAGGTGACATTGGAGTACCTAGGTGACATTAGGTTTTTGGTTGATTTGTGTCTTAAGGTGTTATTCTAGTACGAACTCTATGATAGATCGAACAGAAAGAATAGCTTTGTGTTATTTTACTACGGACTCTTGAATAGATCGATCAGAAAGGATAACTTTGAGGTGGTTTCGTACCCTACCATAATCTCTTCGTTTGTTCTCTGCTATTAGTGACTTTGGAGTGACTCTTTGTTGCATGTTGAGGGATAGTTATATGATCCAATTATGTTACTATTGTTGAGAGAACTTGCACTAATGAAAGTATGAACCCTAGGCCTTGTTTCAACGCATTGCAATACCATTTCCTCTCACTTTTATCATTAGCTACCTTGCTGTTTTTATATTTTCAGATTACAAAAACCTTTATCTACCATCCATATTGCACTTGTAACACCATCTCTTCGCCGAACTAGTGCACCTATACAATTTACCATTGTATTGGGTGTGTTGGGGACACAAGAGACTCTTTATTATTTGGTTGCAGGGTTGTTTGAGAGAGACCATCTTCATCCTACGCCTCCCATGGATTAATAAACCTTAGGTCATCCACTTGAGGGAAATTTGCCACTGTCCTAAAAACCTCTGCACTTGGAGGCCCAACAACGTCTACAAGAAGAAGGTTGTGTAGTAGACATCACGTCCCTATCCACTGTGGAACATAGAGCGGTTAATTCTTTGGCCGTGAGGGCCTCCGACAGTGCCTCAAGGGCTAGGGAAGCGGCTTTTTTCGGCACGGAGTGCTATGTCTAGATCAATGATAATAGTGATAATTCCGTTGGGCGTGGGCATTTTGAGTTTCATATACCCGTAGTGGGGTATAGCTTGAAGGCGTGTGAATGCGTCTCGCCCCAGCAGGGCATGGTACCCGCTTTTAAAAGGTGCCACATGGAAGAGTAACTCTTCGGACCTATAGTTCTCCGGCGTGCCGAACACACGTCGGGTTTGATTTTCCCCGAGCATCTTGCTTCCCGACTGGGTATAATTCCTCGAAAGGTTGTATTACTCTGCTCAATGCGACTCATGTCCATTTGCATTTTACTGAGTGTGTCCTCGTAGATGAGGTTCAGTCCGCTGCCACCGTCCATTAGCACTTTAGTGAGCCAAAAGCTGTCCACGATTGGGTTTAGGACCAAAGTGGCTGGTGCCCGGACTGAGCGGGACCTTGGTTCATCCTCGTCATTAAAAGTGATCACTGTATCGTTCCAAGGGTTTAGTGCTGCTATTTGGCAGACTTCGGCGAGGTCGCGGAGTGCCCTTTTGTGCCGATTATTTGATGAGAAGGTCTCAAAGACCGTGTGTACATTGAGATCGTCGTCCTCCGAAGAGTACTTCTCTAGGGTAGTATTGCTGAGGATACCCTCGCCGCTCTTGGCCACTTGCCGGAGTATCCAACATGCTCGTAGGCTATGCGTTGGTTCGGTATTCGGCGTCATGTGTATTTGACAGGGCGTATCGAGCCATTCCTCGAAGATAGTTCTATGTCCCGTAAAGGGCTTAATTTTCTTGTCCATGGGATGATGATCAGGTGCCCCGCGAGGGTGCATCCTTTTTGCCCGTCCGGGAGATGGCTTAAAGACCTGAGGTTCCCAGCTATCTGTCTGAATTTTCGAATCGCTTTCCATTGCTTAGTACTTCTATACTATGTGTGCCAAGTCTGCAAAGTGCAGTATGCGATGTCGGTTGAGGGCATTAAGGATTCCCTCATCTGTACAGTTGTTGCAGAATACTGAGAGCGCGTTATCGTCGCAGCAATCTTTAATCTTGTTTTTAACAAGTAGTAATCTAGCCCAAAAGTGATGGACTGTTTCCTGAGGTTGCTAACGTATATACATTAAATTGCATATGTCCGGGGGGCCGGAATTTCTTGTAGAGTATTGCTTGTGGTGGGCGGGTGGGATTAAATCTAACCCGTGGCCCACTACGGAATCTGGGTTTTGAAGAACTTCTGAGTTTAATGGCCCAGGATCCGGAGTGTCCTGAGAGTCCTTAGGCTCAAAGCCTGGTTCTATGTTTGGAGGAATAATAGTTTCTCGAAGATGGGCATCCGGCTCGCGGAGCTCGGAGATCAGAACATAGTTTGTTTTTAGCGTAGGAGGAGCGGAATCCTCACCTTGCTCTTCCACGACGGTCACCAGGTGGGTGACCGGTGGGGATATGATTTCTCTCTGGTCGGGTTTAAGCCCGATCAGATCATAAATTGTTGAGACCCCCAGGGCGGCGATGCGATCTAGTAGTTCGTTTAAAGATGAAACATTTGTTGGATCCATCTTATCAACGCTTTCGGGGTTGATGCGGAGATGTTTTTTGGCAATCCGGGGGGTGCCTCAGGCTTTATGGCCGGGCAGGCACCTATGGTGAAATTGCCGATCTGGAGGATTTGCCCAGGAACTAGTCCTTTTCCATAGGTGATTTTGTCGTTGATGATGAGGCGAGCCATCGATCCTTCCATCGACAACACGGAGGAACTCTCAATGGAAGCACCAATGTCGGTGTCAAAACCAGCAGATCTCGGGTAGGCGGTCCCGAACTGTGCGTCTGAAGATCAAAGGTAACAACGGACAGGGACACGGTGTTTACCTAGGTTCGGGCCCTCTTGATGGAGGTAATACCCTACGTCCTGCTTGATTGACTTTGATGATTATAGGGGTTACAAGAGTTGATCTACCACGAGATCGTAATGGCTAAACCCTGGATGTCTAGCCGGTATGATTATGATTGGCGCTACAGATTAAATCCTCCAGTTTATATATACACCAGAGGGGGGTAGGGTTGTACAGAGTCGGTTTACAGAGAAAGAAATCTTCATATCCGCACGCCAAGATTGCCCTCCACGCCAAGGAGAATCCCATATGGACACGGGGGAAAGTCTTCCGTCATGTATCTTCGCGGCCCATCATTCCGGCCCACGTCACATAGCCCGAATGCACGAGGACCCCGTAATCCAGGACTCCCTCACCCGCGCTGGGCGCGGATGCACGTCTCATCATAGCCTGGCTCCTTGCCAGCCCGGTGCCAGCCAGCGGCATCACCTCGCTCTCCAGCGTCCGACGCACGATGAGTCACCTCCGCCTCCGGGATGACAGAGTCAGCAACCTCCAGCCCTGGCGTCTCCTGGTCGGCTTCGACCGCCCTAGTCGGCACCTGGGCCTCCACCGCCGGCACCTCCGGCTGCTCAAGATTTGTAGCCTCCGAGATCCCACTGCCAGCAGGATCCTCCACGGCCTTGGCATCGTCCTTCACCTGCGCCTTAGTCGCCGCCTCCGCCTGTGCTGACGCATCGGCCTGGGCACCGGCCTCCGCTCCTCCTATGCCTCCCGCATGTTCCTCTCCATCGCCTCCCGAAGGGCAGCGGCCGGGTCTACGTGCTGGGCCTCCTCAAAGCCGCTTGCCGGTCCAATCAGCGAGGCAGATGGAGCCCGCGATATGGATATAGTGGCCCTACTCAACAAAGCAAGCGAAGATGAGAAACTTGCAAGAAAGAAACAACCAAGATAGTACAATAAATGTACCTACCCGGACACCATTGGGCGCTCTTTCGGGGCCTTTTGGGTAGCGTACGCCTTCATGGCCTCTTGTCGCTTGGTCGCGGACGTCGACTTGGCCTTCTTGGGAGGCTTGTTGCAAAAAAACCTTGACGCGGCACTTGGGCGCGCCAAGTGCTCCAGTCAGCGCTCCTCCTGGCGGCCGCACCATCGAAGAGCCGGCGCCTGCACTGTCGGCGCATTCGGGGTGGTGTTGTCCGTCACCGTCTTCATTGTCATAAGGCCAATCCCGGACATCGCTGTCTCCCTACGCTGCCTCCTGCGGCTCCGCCTGCTGTAGCGTTGCCACTCCCAGTGGCGTCATCCTCGCATCCGTCCTCCAACGCGGCCTCCCCCAGCTCAGGGTCACCCACGTCGCTCTCTTCGAAGTCCGGCATCCACTGATGGCCTGGAGCCAACGCATCGGCTACTACCTGACTAGGGAAGCATTGTCCCGCGTCCGGGTGGTCAGGTCGGATGAGGAAGTCTGCATGAGCAAAGAGCGAAGACTAGATGCTTACCGGTGGTGGCGGGTTGGCATGACTATACGGCTCCTTGCCGAATCTCCACTCAGTCTCGTTGAGCTTGCTGTTGGAGAAGTAGTTGACGTGGCGGATCACCTCCATAGTCGGCAGCTCCTTGGTCGACATCCGGCACGGGTCCCGATGGCAGATCATGTCGAAGATCAAGTGCGGCCAGGCTTGGAGAGGTGAGACCTGGCGGTGGACAACGGCGGCCAGTAGGTCTGCCAGCTTGAGGCCCTCCGAGTGTGTCATCTTCGGAAGCCGGACGATGACGTTAGTGATATAAGCCAGCACTGGCCTCGGCTGCTGTCCCAAGTTGTCACGCAGCTTAGTAGGCAGACCGATTGTGAAGGCCGGTAAGTTGATGTAGTCGCGCCTTGGGTGGAGGTTGTGGACGTAGAAGTAGGACTTCTACCACAGCTTCACTGACTCCAGCAGCAAGATGGGTGGAAAGCGGGTCCCGGATCTGGTGCGCCGCATGGCAACATAGGAGCCGCATTGGGCCGACGCACCCTTGGTCTAGGTGCCCAGCTTCAAGTAGAAAAACCTGCCCAACAGCTCGAGTATGGGAAGGACGCCATAACCTTTGCAAAAGGTCACAAAGGCGGAGATAAGCACCACCGTGTTGGGGGTGAAGTGATGAGGTTGAAGATGATAGAAGTTGAGGAAGGAGCGGAGGAAGTCGCTCGCCGGCAAGCCGAATCCGTTGAGGAAGTAGCTTCGGAAGACGAGAACTCCCTGGCCCTCGGCACCGGCAAGATCTCCCTCTCGTCCAGGAGGCGCATCCCTACGATCGTCATGACGGGAAGCCTATGCGTCGCACGGAGGAACTCAATATGCCCCTCATGGATGTTGGAGCCGTCCCAGTCACCTAGTGCCATGGCTCGGCTTGCGGCTGCCCAGCGGCGGCACGGCGAGGCTGGACGGAGGTGGTGTCGCGACACCGCTTCAACGTCGCGTGGCGCGGTGGTGCAGCGACGAAGAAGCAAAGGAACCACGGCAACGAGGAAGCAGAAGAGCGAGGAAGAAGAAGAGGGAGGAGGGGGCGCGCGTGCATTTGGCCGCCCCCTCCTCCCATATTTATACGGCGACGACGGCGGAGCCGAGGCGATGCTTAGTGGGGCGTGAAGATTAACTACGCCCACGCCCTGTACGACCCTGCAAATCCACATGTTAAAGGCACGCAATCATTCTGCCCCGAAAGGGCAACCGTCCACCTTGATCACAGCGGATCCGCGCGCACGCTGAGGCCGTGTAGTGGTGGTCCTGGGCCTGCGACAGTGTCCCATCATGCACGTGGGCTGGCAGGCCGGCGTGGCTTCCTGGCGACGCATGGCGATTCAAATTTACCAAGCTGCTAGCTTCGCCTCAGTCGGCTCATGGTAGGCGACTTCCTTAAGCCGGACGAAGCAAAGACACAGGATCTCTCAGAGGAGGAAACTGCTGAGGCACTCTGGCGTCGAACCGTGGCGCCTCACCAGCTTCAGGAACTACTATCGGGGGGATGGAACCCGGGTAGCCTCATCCACACCTTATAATATTTCAAGACATCGGGGCTGGCCCAGCCCCTCAAGCCGATTGACCCCGCGGCCGGCTTCTAGAAGACGGCGTGCCCTTATAAGACGGCCAAGACCCCGCGGCCGGCTCCTAAAAGACGGCACGCCACAAAAGATGGACCGGAGAGCGGGCCGGCTCCTAGCAGCCGGCCCGTCCTTCCCCTACTACGACAAGACAGAGCATAGCAATAGTGCCACCTGCTCCCCCCTCCCCCCCCCCACCCCGAATCCCGTAGGGGCGTGGCTACAGTGTGCCCTGACCAGGCGGCCACCTACCCGCATGGCACGGGACTGTAGCCACATGGACCATGACGCGGCCGTCGTCAGCAAGGACAGAGCAACAGCTAAAGGCAATCAACATGGCCCGCAGGCATCGGGCCCCATCTGTCGGCCAGATTCTCGGCAGCCGCCGGGGCCCTCCAGAGGCGGGCCCTAGCAGCCGGCGGAGAACTCGGCGACCATAGACACTGATGTCCGGTTCCTACACCCGGCTGTGTTGCCATTGTACCCCTGGGGGTTGGCCTATAAAACCCCTCAGGGCTCACCCATGCAAAGGGTTCAGCCCTCATTCCACATATCCGCCATAGCTAGGAGAAGAGAGGTAGCTCTACCCTTCTTCCTCCTCTAGCCACACAGTTCAAGGAGCAGCCTTGTACACCTTTGATCATGGTCATCATAGCAGGAGTAGTGGTGTTATCTCTCCGGAGAGCCTCGAACTTGGGTATGTCTCGTGTGCTACCGAGCTCATACTCACTCTCGCTTCCGGAACCCGATGATGTCCTCATGGCTCCACCCACGATAAGCCACCCCCTGGCATTTGACGTGAGATTACCACGACGGCTTTATTTGGCGACAGAGAACTTCTTAGGCGGAGGAGGCGTAACCGGGGAAAGAGAAAGGTGAGCGTCTGCATCACCATCGCGCTTGACTAAGTGCACACGTGTGACGTACCGGCTGCTCGCTCACATTAAGAAAAGATATATTGGCATGTTATCACGAATGAACATAAGTCAGGTTGCATGTACAAGGAACTAGAGCCAAAAAAATATACTGAGGTCAAGTCCCTTCCATGTGTCCCAACACAAGTGTCGCATTGACATGTCAACTTTAACAACATGTAGTGTACACACTGTAGGATTTTCTGGTGGAAAACTGAGGAAGGTTTCAAAGAGTTGCATCACAAGGACAAAAAGGAGGAAGAAAGTAATTGCTTGTTATATTGCATAGATACACTTGCTATTTTGTATGAGGAGATTTGGAAATTTTATAGATCTATTGTCTAAATGATGTGGTTGTTAGTTTGACAAAGGTAATAAACTATGACTATATTTGTTCTCATTATATTTTTCATTTACACGATAAAGCTAGTTGAGAAAAGTATTGTTTTATGAAAAGTGTATTTCCAATTAACTTTAGTAACTTCAGAATGTCCACCTCCTCTGGTGTTCGCTTCCATTTTCACTATGCCAAAACAAGAGAAACAATATATGTGATTCAGTAAACGCTTTTATAATTCATACACAAGTTGACCGAAACTGGCGAAACGTGAGTTGCGCTGAATATACTGATCATGAATAACATGAAATATTTACAGCATGTCACTTCATAGAGACAGGCGTTGAGTTTGAAATAAGTGGGCTGGCCATAAATGACTAGACAGGGCAAGTATGGTTCAATTAACGGTCAATGAAATGGGTGAAGTTCCCTTCTCAACTAGGGAGAGGCAAAGCATATTCTATGGCCAAAGTATGCTTCAATGGGCAACCAACAAGTACTATCTTGTATGGATCGAGCAGAATCATAATATATTACCATAAAAATGCTTGCAATATATCAGGTCTGGTAAGGATGGTTGAGATAACAACCATTGATAATGCTCCCTCGTACTTTGGATGCCCGGGCTTTGTGCGAAGACACTGATGACAAATTCTAGCCAGGGCTAAATCGGGCCCGCAAAGTCCGTCGGCCACACTGCAGCAGGGCAGCACCAACGCTGCCAACATCTACCAACCGATCGCCATCCCCCGTCTTCCGGAATCCATGTCAACGACCCTCCCCGGGTCAACCAACTCAGACCCAAATAGGGCCCGAAGGGCCATGATCTGGACCAAGCGGGCGCACCATATCACGCCCTCGCATCACCCCACCGCCAACAGCGCCGCCGCCCCCAGTAGATCGTGCGCCACAACGCCGAAGAGCCCTGCCGCCGCCTAGGAGCACCCCACGGCGCCGCACTGCCCGGCGCCAGCGTGAGCCGAGCGGGAAATGGCCAACGGCCACCCGGGCCAGGCTAGGCGCCAGCCAAGGTGGCAAGGAGGGAGGGAAGGTAGAGAGATCAAGGAGGAGGTGTCGAGAATGCGACCAGTCGCCCGCGGGGGCGATGTGATTGCGACTATGATTCAAGATAGTCCTGAAGGATGTTTTCTACCATATATAGAGTAAATTTGGAGAAAGTGAGATCGATCGGCCGGCCTATCAATCAACGATAAACTAACTAGTTAACCGATCAGTCAGTAATCAATACATTCAACTCGGAGCATGATGATGTGAATGTTGGTCCGGCCGGACTTGCGGCACAGATCCCCATTGGAGGGAAGAAGCAAGTAGGGCACATAAATCCCCAGAACCATAAGAAGCGCAGCACACAAACCGGACTAATAAATTCCACACTCGAAACAAAAATTAAGAGCACACAATCTCTACCAAGCCATGCAAACAACAACGACGTAGAATCACTAAACTCTGGCGAGAATTGCAGCAAGGATGAACTGGGTGATTGCCTTAATTACCTGGAGTCCCTGCCAAATCCCATGGACAGAGGGAGGCAACGAGAGAGCCAAACAAGTGGAGCGGAGGCGGCCTCAAATTGAGAGAGCTTTTGGGGTCGATCGGCTAGTAGTTCTCCCTCCGAAGGGGGCGTTAGGCTTTATTAGGCGACAGAGCGCTGCTTAGGCGGGGGAGGCATAACCAGTGAAAGGGAAAGGTGAGCCTCAGCATCACCATCGCGCTTGCCTATGTGTGCATGTGTGACATGCCGGCCAGTTTCTCACATTAAGAAAAGATATATTGGCATGGAACTAGAGCCAAAAAATATATCGAGGTCAAGTCCCTTCCATGTGTCCCAACACAAGTTGAGTATACCAGTGTCGCATTGACATGTCAACTTTAACAACAGGTAGTGTACACACTGTAGGATTTTGTGGTGGAAAAGTGAGGAAGGTTTCAAAGAGTTGCATCACAAGGACAAAAAGGGGGAAGAAAGTAAGTGCTAGTTGTATTCCATAGATATAGTTGCTATTTTATATGTGGAGATTTGGAAATTTTATTAATCTATTGTCTAAATGATGTGGTTGGTAGTTAATATGTCTCCAATGTATCTATAATTTTTGATTGTTCCATGTTATTATATTATCAACCTTGGATGTTTTATATGCATTTATATGCTATTTTATATGATTTTTTGGGACTAACCTATTCATCTAGAGCCCAGTGCCAATTTCTGTTTTTTTTTCTTGTTTTAGAGCATCGCACAAAAGGAAAATCAAACGGAATCCAATTGAACTGAAGCTTCACGGAACTTATTTTTGGAACAGAAGCAATCGAGAAGACTTGGGGTGTACGTAAGGGAAGCAATGAGGAAGGCGCGAGGCAGTGGGCGCGCCCGCCCACCCTGGGCGCGCCCTCCACCCTCGTGGACCCCTCGTGGCTCCCCTGATGTATTTCTTCCACCTATATATATATCCGTATACCCTAAAACTATCGAACACGACGATAGAACGGGAGTTCCGCTGCCAGAAGCCTCTGTAGCCACCGAAAACCAATCTAGACCCGTTCTGGCACCCTGTCGGAGGGGGAATCCCTCTCCGGTGGCCATCTTCATCATCCCGGTGCTCTCCATGACGAGGAGGGAGTAGTTCTCCCTCAGGGCTGAGGGTATGTACAAGTAGCTATGTGTTTGATCTCTCTCTCTCTCGTGTTCTTGAGGTGGTACGATCTTGATGTATCGCGAGCTTTGCTATTCTAGTTGGATCTTATGATGTTTCTCCCCCTCTACTCTCTTGTAATGGATTGAGTTTTCCCTTTGAAGTTATCTTATCGGATTGAGTCTTTAAGGATTTGAGAACACTTGATGTATGTCTTGCATGGGATACCCGTGGTGACAATGGGGTATTCTATTGATCCACTTGATGTATGTTTTGGTGATCAACTTGCGGGTTCCACCCATGAACCTATGCATAGCGGTTGGCACACGTTTTCGTCTTGACTCTCTGGTAGAATCTTTGGGGCACTCTTTGAAGTACTTTGTTTTGGTTTGAATAGATGAATCTGAGATTGTGTGATGCATATCGTATAATCATACCCACAGATACTTGAGATGACATTGGAGTATCTAGGTGACATTAGGGTTTTGGTTGAGTTGTGTCTTAAGGTGTTATTCTAGTACGAACTCTAGGATAGATTGAACGGAAAGAATAGCTTTGTGTTATTTTACTACGGACTCTTGAATAGATCGATCAGAAAGGATAACTTTGAGGTGGTTTCGTACCCTACCATAATATCTTCGTTTGTTCTTCGCTATTAGTTACTTTGGAGTGACTCTCTGTTGCATGTTGAGGGATAGTTATATGATCCAATTATGTTATTATTGTTGAGAGAACTTGCACTAGTGAAAGTATGAACCCTAGGCCTTGTTTCAATGCATTGCAATACCGTTTGTGCTCACTTTTATCATTAGTTACCTTGCTGTTTTATATTTTCAGATTACAAATACCCATATCTATCATCCATATTGCACTTGTATCACCATCTCTTCGCCGAACTAGTGCACCTATACAATTTACCATTGTATTGGGTGTGTTGGGGACACAAGAGACTCTTTGTTATTTGGTCGCAGGGTTGCTTGAGAGAGACCATCTTCATCCTACGCCTGCTATGGATTGATAAACCTTAGGTCATCCACTTGAGGGAAATTTACTACTGTCCTACAAACCTCTGAACTTGGAGGCCCAACAACGTCTACAAGAAGATGGTTGTGTAGTAGACATCAAGCTCTTTTCTGGCACCGTTGCCGAGGAGGTTAGCGCTTGAAGTTATATCTTTAGATCTTGCAATCGAATCTTTTAGTTTCTTGTTTTATCACTAGTTTAGTCTATAAAAGAAAACAAAAAATGGAATTAAGTTTGCCTCATACGCTTCATCCTTTTAATATCTTTTGTGAGTATGGTGGAAAGGAAAATTGTGCCAAAGTGTTAGAAGAAGAATGCATTAAAATGTTTGGCACTATATCTTTGAATGATGAGCACGATTGGAATGTTGGTAGTATGAACTCCTTGAATATCCATAGTACTAATGATGATTGCACTAGTTATGATGAAAATGTCTCCTATAAACATGTCAATTTTTGTGGAGTGCATTGGGTTTGCAAGTACACACCAAATAGGGAAGATAGATATTGCAAGAGGCATAACCATTTAGAAACTAAATTGTTCCAAGAAAGGCTAGATGTTTGTGCTGAAAATTTAAATTTTCTTGGCCGTACTTGTGAACTTTGCAATGAACGTGGTCATTTAACCATCCGATGCAAATTGTTTCATGATCTAATCGTTTCCAAAAATTGTGATGACTTGATTTCTCTTGCACATCATAATGAACTTAGTTTTCTTATCGGTTATGAAGAAATGAAACGTATAACTAACTATCTTCCAGTATTTGCCCGTGATAAACTTCTTGGTTTTGATCTAGAGGAAATTTATATGTATTGTGCGGTGAATTGTATTGAAAGTCCTTATATTGCCAATTACATAAAGAAAAGAAAACAAATAGAAGATGAAGAGAACATTAATTAAAGGGAAGAGACTTCCCAATATCTTCCTATTATTTCTTATGATGAATCAGGTAACGAGGAGGAGCCTTCTATTCAACCAATCTCATTAATAAGGAGCTCCAAAAAGAGGGTTGAACCCACACATGAGGTGAAGAAGAAAAAGGAAAGACAGAGAAGCAAAGGTAAAAATGTATCTCTCCGAAATGATGTTGCTCCTATTACTCCTTGTGATGATTGTAATTGCTATACTATTGGTGCTATCCATACTATTAATGATGAAAGTGATTATGCTTATGATATGAAAAGGCCCAAGCTTGGGGATGCTATGTTTGATGAAGATGATGTTTTTGAGAATATATTTGCTGCAATTAATGTTAGTCCCAAGCTTGGGGAAGCTATGTTTAATGAAGATGATATTTGTAGTCTCCCAAGTTTTCATATGCAAATTTATTATGATGATAGCATGCCTCCTACTTCTGATGATTATATTGATGAAAGTGCATTTGGAAGAGTGTCAACTTTAGGAAGTAATGATCCCACTATTTTTGAGGATGTTGAATCTTATTATGATAATTATGAATGTGGATTTGGAGAGGTCGTGACTTTATTTAGTGATGATTCCACTATCTTGGAAGAGGTTTCAATCGATTATGATGAGAACAAAGTTGCTACTTATGATAATTATTGTGATGATACATATGCTATAAAAAGTAGTGATTTGTCATGATTATGATTACCATTTTTTTGAACATTACTCTTTTAATGTGGAAACAATTTATAGTATTCGAGTCTCTTATGATACTCCCACTATTCCGAATGAGAAGAATTTTGCTTCTATGGAGAGTAATAAAATTTATATGCTTGTAGATCATGAAAAGAATGCTTTAGGTGCTGGTTATATTGTTGAATTCATTCATGATTCTACTGAAAATTATTATGAGGGAGTAATATATACTTGTAGGAATTGCAATAATATAAAGTTTCCTCTCTATGTGCTTAAAGTTATGAAGTTATGCTTGTTCTACCTTCCTATGCAAGTTGATTATTGTTCCCACAAGTTGTTTGCTCACAAAATCCCTATGCATAGGAAGTGGGTTAGACTTAAATATGCTACTCATATTCTTCATGATGCTCT